>NC_053026.1:482662010-482788458 GCF_003073215.2 Triticum urartu
GACCCCACTTAACAGTACGGTGGTTCCTATGACTCAACACAAAAGAAAAAGAACTAAAGATCTAAGTCTTCGAGCTCCATAGGCTTCATAACGTGTCTTGTTTTGTCATAGTCTTCAATGTGAATATCTTCATATACCACCTTTGTCTTCAATGTCTTCATACATTTTTAGGGGTCATCTCTGGTAGTAAAACCGAATCAATGAGGGACTTCTACCTGTGTTATCCTGCAATTCTCACAAACACATTAGTCCCTCAACTAGGTTTGTCGTCAATACTCCAAAACCAACTAGGGGGAAGCACCCCCCCCCCCACTGGGCTCTGGCCCAGCAGGCCATTGGGCCACCCACCCGGCCGGCCCACCCTCCCCCTCACTTCCCTTATCCACCCACCCGGTGGAACCCTAACCCACCCCGTCGCCCCACTACTCCCACTCGCCCCCACTCCCTCTCCCTCGCCCCCCCTGCCTGATCCCGATCTGGATCGGGAGGGGCCGCACCGACGTCGCCACCACCCAACGCCGGCGCCCGCCGCTCGCAGTCATCGTCGTCACCTCACCGGCGACGCCTCCCCGCCTCTTCATCCACCTCTGTGACCGGCCACCTCGTCGCCGCGCCTGTCGCCGTACCGCCTCCCCATCTTCGTCGACGTCCCCGTCCCCCACCACAACGCCCATTGCCATAGTCCCCACGCTCCCGCGGTGAGGCTCCGTCCTCTCCTCCTCCCCCACGCGCGCTCGCTCGCGCGAGACCGCGACCGAGCCTCCAGCGCTCAGCGCTTCGCCGCCCGCGCCGTGACCCCCGCACCGGCCAAGCCTGCCACCACGCCCGTCCGTGCTCACCGCAGCTCCGCGCGCGCTCGCGCCGTCGCCCCTCGCCCCCGCGCTCGCCTGCGCTGCCCTACGCCCGCAGTTCCCGCACGCGGCCGTAACCCCTCGCGCGACCCACCACACCTCTGGCCATGCGCCCCCGCGCACGCGCTCGCACCGCGCGCTCATGCCCACCCAGCACTCGAGCTTCCCCGCCCTGGCTCGCCCACCGGCCGCCCGCTCCGTCCATGGCTCACGCGTGGCCGACCCCTGCTTCCCCCTCGACGCGCTCGCCCCCGCCTCAACCGTCCCTGGCCTCGCCCCGTCCACCGCGGCTCGCCCCCCCACTGGCCGGCGTTCTGGCTACCGGCGCCCACGCCACGGGCTGCGTCCGGGGCTAGCTCCGTTCGGCCTCGGGCACGGGCACCGCGCCTGCGCCCGCACACGCTATGGCCTCTATGCCACTGAACAGAGGGCCCCGCCTCCAGAACGTATGTCAAAAAAATAATAATTTATTAATTAAAGAATTAATTAACTTAATTAATTTTGATTAATTAAACTAAAACAACTAATTAAGCCTAACTAATTAACCTAATCCCTAATTAACTAAAACAGTCAATGACAGGGGGGTCCCACCCCTGTTGACCAGTCAAACGTTGACTGGTCAACTGGGTCCCTCTGGCCCACCTGTCAATCACTAGGTACACTTTTGTGTACACTGTGCTGGGTGCGCCTAGCAATTTAGCAATTATTTTTGAATTAAAAATAATTATAGAAATTAATAAAATATTTAGAAAATCATATCTTTTAATCCGTAACTCGGATTAAATTATTTTCAACATGAAAGTTGCTCAGAATGACGAGACGAATTCGGATACGCAGCCCGTTCATCCGCCACGCATCCCTAGCATAGCAAACACGCAACTTTCCCCCTCTGGTTCATCTGTCCGAAAACGCAAAACACCGGGAATACTTTCCCGGATGTTTTCCCCCTTCACCGGTACCACCTCGTATCGCGTTAGGGCACACCTAGCATCACGCTTTGTCATGTCATGCCTCGTCATGCATTTGTTTGCATTATATTTATTGTTTCTTCCCCCTCTTCTCTCGCTAGACACCGATCCCGACGCCGCTGCTACCCAGTACGACTACGGTGTTGACGACCCCTCTCTCTTGCCAGAGCAACCAGGCAAGCCCACCCCCTTGATCACCAGATATCGCCTACTCTTCTCTATACTGCTTGCATTAGAGTAGTGTAGCATGTTACTGCTTTCCGTTAATCCTATCCTGATGCATAGCCTGTCATTGTTGCTACTACTGTTGATACCTTACCTGCAATCCTACATGCTTAGTATAGGTTGCTAGCAATTCATCAGTGGCCCTACATTCTAGTCCATCTGCCATGCTATACTATCGGGCCGTGATCACTCGGGAGGTGATCACGGGTATATACTATATACTTTATACATAATACATGTGATGACTAAAAGATGGGTCGGCTCGTAGGAGTACCCGCGAGTGGATCTTTGTGGTGAAGCGACAGGGCAGGTTGAGACCACCTAGGAGAGAGGTGGGCCTGGCCCTGGTCGGCGTTCGCGGTTATTTCAAGATAACACGTTTAACGAGATCTTGGTATTTGATCTGAGTCTGGCTACTGGCCTATACGCACTAACCATCTACGCGGGGACAGTTATGGGCACTCGACGTCGTGGTATCGGCCGAAGCCTTCGTGACGTCAGCGACTGAGCGGCACGCGCCGGATTGGAACGTAAGCCTGCTCTTGTATTAAGGGGACTAGTTCTGCTTCCGGCCGCCCTCGCAACATGCAGGTGTGCAATGGGCGATGGGCCCAGACCCCTGCGCCATAGGATTTAGACCGGCGTGCTGACCTCTTTGTTGTGCCTAGGTAGGGCTGCGACGTGTTGATCTTCCGAGGCCGGGCATGACCCAGGAAAGTAAGTCCGGCCAAATGGGATCGAGCGTGTTGGGTTATGTGGTGCACCCCTGCAGGGAAGTTAATCTATTCGAATAGCCGTGATCTTCGGTAACAGGACGACTTGGAGTTGTACCTTGACCTTATGACAACTAGAACCGGATACTTAATAAAACACACCCTTCCAAGTGCCAGATACAACCAGTGATCGCTCTCTAACAGGGTGACGAGGAGAGGATCGCCAGGTAGGATTATGCTATGCGATGCTACTTGGAGAACTTCAGTCTACTCTCTACTACATGCTGCAAGACGAAGGCTGCCAGAAGCGTAGTCTTCGAAAGGACTAGCTATCCCCCTCTTATTCCGGCTTTCTGCAGTTCAGTCCACATATGATATCCTTATTCCATTTGATACCAATGCGTACCAATGTAGTGTAGCTCCTTGCTTGCGAGTACTTTGGATGAGTACTCACGGTTGCTTTTCTCCCCATTTTCCCCTTTCTTATACCCGGTTGCTACGACCAGACGTTGGAGTCCAGGAGCCAGACGCCACCGTCGATGATGACTACTACTACTCGGGAGGTGCCTACTACTACGTGCAGCCCGTTGACGGCGACCAGGAGTAGTTTAGGACAATCCCAGGCAGGAGGCCTATGCCTCTTTCGATCTGTATCCCAGTTTGTGCTAGCCTTCTTAAGGCAAACTTGTTTAACTTATGTCTGTACTCAGATATTATTGCTTCCGATGATTCGTCTATGATCGAGCTCTTGTATTCGAGCCCTCGAGGCCCCTGGCTTATAATATGATGCTTGTATGACTTATTTTATTTGTAGAGTTGTGTTGTGATATCTTCCCGTGAGTCCCTGATCTTGATCGTACATGTTTGCATGTATGATTAGTGTACGATTGAATTGGGGGCGTCACAAGTTGGTATCAGAGCCGACTGCCTGTAGGAATCCCCCTTCCACACTCCTTGGCCAAAGTCGAGTCTAAACATTGCTAAACTTTTTACTAACATCGTTGTGTGCCTTGTGGGCCCACGTTGCCATCTGGGTGGTATTAGTATCTTTTACTCCTCGATCCTTACTCTGGGACTCTGAACTCTCTCCTACTCGGGTTAAACGATTTTACTAACTCTAACACTAGGATCCCGTGACCACGTTCACCCCAAAGTTGGATAAGCCCTAGTTATTGTTTAGAGTAGTATTTGAACATTATCCATATTGTCATTTGACTCTTGTGAAAACATCTTTGTTTTCAGATGGAACCCACGAGGCAGGTCGTGTGCCAGACGACGGCCATTGGTGCCTCAGGATCACCTGCTGTGTTGGTTGACATGATGACCTATCTGGGTTATCGCTGGCACCCTGAGTACACCGTCTATGAGGAGTACCAGGACTTCAACCAGGAGCAGTACCGTGCCATCGTCCACCTCTACTCTCGGGAGTATGACTCCACTACCGTGCTGCACACTGCTCATAGTGTTGGAGTGACTATCGACATGGCGGTCCATGATGCTGCTTATGCTGCTCTGACACGTCTTCGTGGAGAGTATCGGGAGTTGGACACCTCCCCCTTCAGGCACATTGCTCTCGCATCCGATGTTGGTGCAGAGGGTTACTACACTGCGGCCTACTCCACTGTCACCCGAGAGCCCTTCTACCATCAGAACCTGGTTCTGCATGCTCATGGGCTGGATAGAGCTAACCGAGCTCTTCGCCACGAGCTGTACACCACCCGTCAGCACCTGCACCGTGCTCTGACGTTGTTGCACCCCTCTGTTCGATCTGGTGATCTGTCGCGTTCTGCGATCTATCCTGCCAGGACCGTGATGCCTCAGGGCGTCGGCTGGCCAGATGTGGGAGGCTACTCTCCTGCACTTGGTCCTCTCCTGCCACCTACGCATCGGGTTCCACACCAGAGTATCTGCGGACCCCAGGCTACTCGCGTGGAGGTCTTCCCTTCGCGTCACTACCAGCTGTCAGGCTACACCTACCTCCACAGTTCCTCCTGGGACTGATGTAGGCTTGCTTGTTAGTGTTAGATGCATTTGTCGCGAGCCTGCGTGCCGCCTATGATGTATTAGTCTATGTACTGAACTCTGTGTACCGAACTCTATGCATGATCTCTTTTGTAAGATATGCCGACTACTATGTAGTATCTATCGTGCTGCTTTCATTGTGCATGTTTCATCATGAATGATTCTTGTCTTTGCAAATTTCTCGATGCTGAACTACCCCTGTTATATATTAGCAGGATGGTTAGACCAGGTGGTCGTGGACGTGGTGGCAACCTCCCACCACCGCCTGAGTACATGGCTGGTATGATCCAACAGCTTGAGATGAATCACCAGTTCATGGAGAATATGATGGCTTAGTTTCCTCGCCCCAATATGAACCAACAGCCAACCCCAGTAACTCTGGAGAATTTCATGCGCCTGAACCCAACTATGTACCGTAGCTCAACTCAGCCTCTGGATGCCGATGACTGGCTCCGTGACATAACCTATGAGATGGAGCATGTTGATGTAGCCCCTGCCAGCTATGTCACCTTTGCTTCCTTCTTCCTGAAGGGACCCGCAGCTCAATGGTGGGACAGCCACAGGCGTACTCTGCCAGTTGGAACAATCATCACCTGGCCAGACTTCCAAGCTGCCTTCCGTGCTCGCTTCATTCCTCAGGGAGTCATGGATCGTAAGAAGCGCGAGTTTCGCAACCTCACCCAAGGCAACAAGACTGTTGAAGCTTATCAGCGGGAGTTTCTTGACTTGTCCCGCTATGCTGAAAAAGACATTGCAACTGATGCACGCAGACAGGAGAAGTTCCGTGATGGCCTTCAAGCTGACATCAAGCTCGCACTTCTAGTGCATGACTTTGCTGATTTCGCCACCCTGGTGAACAAGGCCATCAATGTCGAACCTGGTCTGCAGGACTACCAGAGTTCTCACAGGCGCAACCGTGACACGGGCTCATCTTCGGGCCCGTCCTCGCAGAAGCACAAGATATGGATTCCCAACAGCATGTACCAGCCAAATGCACCTGCCCCAAGGCAGACCTATGCTGCACCTCGTCTGCCTGCTCCTCCAACTAGGCAGCCAAGACTTCCAGCTCCACCACCACAAGCCCCTGTTCCCACTCTCAATAATGGACTATGCTACAAGTGTGGTCAACCAGGTCACCGTGCTAGGGATTGCAATCAGAACCAGAATCAACTGGCCCTCCCAGCAACTGGCCGTGGAAGCAACCAGCCCCGCAACAACAGTACCAAGTCTTATGGTCGTGTTCATGCCAACCACTTTGATCTCAATGAAGTTCTAGACCAGCCCGCTACCGTGATGGGTACACTCCTCGTAAATTCAGCACCTACATCTGTTTTATTTGATACAGGTGCATCACATTCATTCATGTCAGAGGATTTTGCATTCATGCATGGCATTAAAAGCGAGGACCTGAACACTTCGCTATTAGTGCACACTCCCGCGGGCCAATGTGGGACCTCCATGATTTGCAACGACGTCCCCGTTGAAATCGAAGGACTAGAATTCCTTGCCTCTCCCATCGTACTGAAGTCTTGTAGCATCGACCTCATTCTGGGAATGGATTGGTTGAAAGCGCATACTGCTTCTATAGTTTGTGCCACTAAGGTCGTCCATCTGCTACACCCTTCTGATGAAATAATTGCTTACCAAGCTCATCTAGTTCAGAACGCCGAGACACGTCTTTATGCCTTGAATGCGTTGAACGCTGCACCACTCGAGGGCATTGAAAACATTCCCGTCGTTCGTGAATTCCAAGACGTCTTCCCAGAAGAACTTCCAGGGATTCCCCCTGCTAGAGCTGTCAAATTCATCATCGACTTGAAACCCGACACCACCCCTATAGCCAAACGACCCTACAAGATGCCGCCACATGAACTCATTGAGCTTAAGGAGGAAATCAACAAATCTCTTGTCAAAGGTTTCATTCGCCCAAGTTGCTCTCCTTGGGGAGCACCTTCTCTCTTTGTTAAGAAGAATGATGGGACAAACCGATTAGTCCAAGACTACCGTCCTATAAACCAAGCTACCATTCAGAATAAATACCCTCTTCCTCGGATCAATGATCTTTATGATCAATTGGCTGGCTCATCAGTGTTCTTCAAACTCGACTTGAGGTTGGGTTACCACCAGATCCGTGTTCGTGAAGAGGACATCCCAAAAACCGCCTTCGTGACTCGGTATGGATCATACGAGTACACCGTCATGTCATTTGGCTTAACGAATGCTCCCGCCACCTTCTCCCGTCTAATGAACTATATATTCATGGATTACCTCGACAAGTTCGTCATGGTTTATCTGGATGATATCCTTATATTTTCCAAGAACAAAGAAGAACATGTTGAACATCTTCGTCTTGTGCTGGAAAAGCTTCGAGAGCATCAATTGTATGCTAAGTATTCCAAGTGTGAATTCTGGCTCCCCGAAGTAACCTATCTTGGGCATGTCATCTCCAAGGATGGTATTGCCGTCAACCCTGAACGAGTTCAGGCTATTCTCGATTGGACTCCACCGAAGAATGTCAAGCAAGTCCGAAGTTTTCTCGGTCTCGCCAGCTATTACCGTCGATTCGTCAAGAACTTCTCCAAGATTGCCAGGCCTCTGACTAATCTGTTGCATAAGGGTGTCAAGTTTGAATGGATAGAAAAGTGTCAGGAAAGTTTCCAGGCACTCAAAGACAAGTTGACTTCTGCCCCAGTGCTTGCTCCACCTAATACTAAGAAGGACTTCATCATTTACTGCGACGCTTCTCGTCAAGGATTAGGCTGTGTCCTAATGCAAGAGCGCAGAGTGATTGCTTATGCCTCTCGTCAACTGCGCCCTCATGAAGAAAACTACCCAGTTCACGACCTCGAGCTTGCTGCTGTCATTCATGCACTGAAGCAGTGGCGACATTACCTTCTCGGTAATCGTTGCGAGATCTTCACCGACCACCAAAGTCTGAAGTATCTGTTTACTCAGCCAGATCTGAACCTCCGTCAGCAGAGATGGATGGAGACTGTTGCAGACTTTGACGTGGGTATATCCTATACCCCCGGCAAGGCTAATGTAATGGCTGATGCCTTGAGCCGCAAGTCTTACTGCAACCACCTCCAGGTTCACAAAGTTCAGCCCTCGCTTGTCGAAGAATTTAGAAAGCTGAACCTTCATATTGTTCCTCCTGGAGCACTCGCTCCCCCTCCCCCGGAGTTCCGCAAGATGAATCTTCTTGTTGTTACTAAGGGTTCTCTAAATACCCTGGTTGTCGTACCAGATCTCGTAGCTGGTATAAAGACTATTCAAGGTTATGACTCTGAAGTCCATAAGATTAAACGCCATCTAGCAAAAGGAAAGCCCTCATTCTTCACTATCGCCGACGATGGCGCCTTGTACCTCAAAGGTCGCCTAGTGGTACCATGTTCGAAGAAAAACCTAGATAAGACTAAAAGGGTTATGCAAGAAGCTCATGATACGCCTTTGTCCATCCATCCTGGTAGTACAAAGATGTACCAGGATATTCGTCGAAGATTCTGGTGGTCTAATATGAAGCAGGACATTGCTCGTTATGTTGCTGAGTGTGACGTTTGCCGCCGTATCAAAGTAGAGCATCAAAGGCCTGCTGGAACTCTGCAACCTATCTCTATTCCTGAATGGAAATGGGACCATGTTGAAATGGACTTCGTCAATGGATTTCCCAAATCGCAGAAAGGTAATGATGCTATTCTTGTCGTCATTGACCGGCTTTCTAAAGTTGCACATTTTCTGGCGGTCAAAGAGACAATCACTGCTAGTCAGCTTGCTACTCTCTACATGTCCAGAATTGTTTCACTTCACGGTATTCCACTGGTTATCAGTTTAGACCGTGGCAGCTTATTCACTTCAAGATTTTGGGTAAGTTTCCAAGAAGCTATAGGAACTCACCTATCGTTCAGTACGGCGTTTCATCCTCAGTCGCAAGGACAGGTTGAACGTGTCAACCAAGTTCTCGAAGACATGCTTCGAGCTTGTGTAATTTCATTCGGCAAGAAATGGGAGGAATCTCTTCCATATGCCAAGTTCTCTTATAATAATAGCTATCAAGCTAGTCTGAAGATGTCCCCATTCGAAGTGCTATATGGACGAAAGTGTCGAACCCCTCTGAACTGGTCAGAAACTGGGGAACGTCCACTCTTCGGTCCGGATATTATCCAACAGGCCGAAGAACAAGTTCGCATTATTCGCGAGAATCTCAAAACTGCTCAGTCACGTCAGAAAAGTCAGTCACGTCAGAAAAGTCAGTATGACCGTCATCACCAAGATAATTAGGCTACAGTAAAACTCTCCTAATGATGCCATGTCATCGATGATTACTGTTGCTAAATTTTCGTTAGTTCAAACCGATTCAAAAATCAATTCAGAAAATGGCAAACAACAAAAGTTTTTAAAAGTTGAAACAAAAATGTTCGGTGGGTGCCAAATATTGCACTGGTAATTATGGTGAAGTAAACACATTTTTAGAAAATGCCTAAATACTTTAAAATGAAATAAAACAGAAAATAAAATAAATAAAAAGAAAAAGGAAAACACAAAAACAAAAGAACTAACAAAAAAGAAAAAGGGGGAAGCACCCCCCCCACTGGGCTCCGGCCCAGCAGGCCATTGGGCCACCCCCCCCGCCGGCCCCCCCCCCCCCCTCACTTCCCTTATCCACCCACCCGGTGGAAGCCTAACCCACCCCGTCGACCCACTACTCCCACTCGCCCCCACTCCCTCTCCCTCGCCCCCTCTACCTGATCCCGATCTGGATCGGGAGGGGCCGCACCGACGTCGCCGCCACCCAACGCCGGCGCCCGCCGCTCGCAGTCATCGTCGTCACCTCACCGGCGACGCCTCCCCGCCTCTTCATCCTCCTCTATGACCGGCCACCTCGTCGCCGCGCCCGTTGCCGTACCGCCTTCCCGTCTTCGCCGACGTCCCCGTCCCCCACCACAACGCCCGTTGCCATAGTCCCCACGCTCCCGCGGTGAGGCTCCGTCCTCTCCTCCTCCCCCATGCGCGCTCGCTCGCGCGAGACCGCGCCCGAGCCTCCAGCGCTCAGCGCTTCGCCGCCCGCGCCGCGACCCCCGCACCGGCCAAGCCTGCCACCGTGCCCGTTCGTGCTCACCGCAGCTCCGCGCGCGCTCGCGCCGTCGCCCCTCGCCCCCGCGCTCGCTTGCGATGCCCTACGCCCGCAGTTCCCGCACGCGGCCGCAACCCCTCGCGCGGCCTGCCACACCTCTGGCCACGCGCCCCCACGCACGCGCTCGCACTGCGCGCTCGCGCCCACCCAGCACTCGAGCTTCCCCGCCTCGGCTCGCCCACCGGCCGCCCGCGCCGTCCATGGCTCACGCGTGGCCGACCCCTGCTTCCCCCTCGACGCGCTCGCCCCCCGCCTCAACCGTCCCTGGCCTCGCCACGTCCACCGCGGCTCGCCCCCCACTGGCCGGCGTTCTGGCTGCCGGCGCCCACTCCACGAGCTGCGTCCGGGGCCAGCCCCGTTCGGCCTCGGGCACGGGCACCGCGCCTGCGCCCGCACACGCTATGGCCTCTATGCCACTGAACAGAGGGCCCTACCTCCAGAACGTATGTGAAAAAAAATAAAAAAAATAAAATAAAATAAATTAATTAATTAATTAAAGAATTAATTAACTTAATTAATTTTGATTAATTAGACTAAAACAACTAATTAAGCCTAACTAATTGACCTAATCCCTAATTAACTAAAACAGTCAATGACAGGGGGGGTCCCACCCCTGTTGACCAGTCAAACGTTGACTGGTCAACTAGGTCCCTCTGGCCCACCTGTCAGTCACTGGGTACACTTTTGTGTACACTGTGCTGGGTGCGCCTAGCAATTTAGCAATTATTTTCAAATTAAAAATAATTACAAAAATTAATAAAATCTTTAGAAAATCATATATTTTAATCCGTAACTCGGATTAAATTATTTTCAACATGAAAGTTGCTCAGAACGACGAGACGAATGCGGATAAGCAGCCCGTTCGTCCGCCACGCATCCCTAGCATAGCAAACATGCAATTTTCCCCCTCTGGTTCATCTGTCCGAAAACGCGAAACACCGGGAATACTTTCCCGGATGTTTTCCCCCTTCACCGGTACCACCTCGTATCACGTTAAGGCACACCTAGCATCACGCTTTGTCATGTCATGCCTCGTCATGCATTTGTTTGCATTATATTTATTGTTTCTTCCCCCTCTTCTCTCGCTAGACACCGAGACCGACGCCGCTGCTACCCAGTACGACTACGGTGTTGACGACCCCTCTCTCTTGCCAGAGCAACCAGGCAAGCCCCCCCCTTGATCACCAGATATCGCCTACTCTTCTCTATACTGCTTGCATTAGAGTAGTGTAGCATGTTACTGCTTTCCGTTAATCCTATCTTGATGCATAGCCTGTCATTGTTGCTACTACTGTTGATACCTTACCTGCAATCCTACATGCTTAGTATAGGTTGCTAGTAATTCATCAGTGGCCCTACATTCTAGTCCGTCTACCATGCTATACTATCGGGCCGTGATCACTCGGGAGGTGATCACGGGTATATACTATATACTTTATACATAATACATGTGATGACTAAAAGACGGGTCGGCTCGTAGGAGTACCTGCGAGTGGATCTTTGTGGCAAAGCGACAGGGCAGGTTGAGACCACCTAGGAGAGAGGTGGGCCTGGCCCTGGTCGGCGTTCGCGGTTATTTCAAGATAACACGTTTAACGAGATCTTGGTATTTGATCTGAGTCTGGCTACTGGCCTATACGCACTAACCATCTACACGGGGACAGTTATGGGCACTCGATGTCGTGGTATCAGCCGAAGCCTTCGTGACGTCAGCGACTGAGCGGCGCGCGCCGGATTGGAACGTAAGCCTGCTCTTGTATTAAGGGGGCTAGTTCTGCTTCCGGCCGCCCTCGCATCGTGCAGGTGTGCAATGGGCGATGGGCCCAGACCCCTGCGCCATAGGATTTAGACCGGCGTGCTGACCTCTTTGTTGTGCCTAGGTAGGGCTGCGACGTGTTGATCTTCCGAGGCCGGGCATGACCCAGGAAAGTAAGTCCGACCAAATGGGGTCGAGCGTGTTGGGTTATGTGGTGCACCCCTGCAGGGAAGTTAATCTATTCGAATAGCCGTGATCTTCGGTAACAGGACGACTTGGAGTTGTACCTTGACCTTATGACAACTAGAACTGGATACTTAATAAAACACACCCTTCCAAGTGCCAGATACAACCAGTGATCGCTCTCTAACAGGGCGACGAGGAGAGGACCGCCCGGTAGAATTATGCTATGCGATGCTACTTGGAGAACTTCAGTCTACTCTCTACTACATGATGCAAGACGGAGGCTGCCAGAAGCGTAGTCTTCGAAAGGACTAGCTATCCCCCTCTTATTCCGGCTTTCTGCAGTTCAGTCCACATATGATATCCTTATTCCATTTGATACCAATGCGTACCAATGTAGTGTAGCTCCTTGCTTGCGAGTACTTTGGATGAGTACTCACGGTCGCTTTTCTCCCCCTTTTCCCCTTTCTTATACCCGGTTTCTACGACCAGACGTTGGAGTCCAGGAGCCAGACGCCACCGTCGACGACGACTACTACTACTCGGGAGGTGCCTACTACTACGTGCAGCCCGCTGACGCCGACCAGGAGTAGTTTAGGAGGATCCCAGGCAGGAGGCCTGCGCCTCTTTCGATCTGTATCCTAGTTTGTGCTAGCCTTCTTAAGGCAAACTTGTTTAACTTATGTCTGTACTCAGATATTATTGCTTCCGCTGATTCGTCTATGATCGAGCTCTTGTATTCGAGCCCTCGATGCACCTGGCTTGTAATATGATGCTTGTATGACTTATATTATTTGTAGAGTTGTGTTGTGATATCTTCCCGTGAGTCTCTGATCTTGATCGTACACGTTTGCGTGTATGATTAGTGTACGATTGAATCGGGGGCGTCACATAATTGTTGTGTCATGTAGTGCACATATAACACTTCACTAGTTTCAATTTAGAAAAGCTCAGTTTCGATGATGCAACAGTCAAAGGGATGGTCTAGAAAACTTTGTATGCAACACTTGCATTGAGAAAAAAATGATGCCGCTTTAAGAACTTTAGAATTTCAACTAGCCCAATATTTTCTTCTTGCAAAGCTAGACGCCTAATGGATGAAAGAATAAGATAGCTACAAAGTTCTAGCAAAACCATATATGGGATTGAAACTAAAACTCATAGTCAAGCTGTAGGGGTCGCGGAATCACCGGTTGCCGACAACGCTTAAGAATTGGAGACACTGCGAATTTTCGTGCCTTCCTGCTGGCTGCCATTCCTGATCTTGTTGTCCTCCATGTTATCGATCTAATCTCATGATCTGCAGCACGAGACAATGTTTGGGACGCTTGCCCTAGCCGCCGCACGAGAAAATAAGGGAAGGGAGAAGGGACGATTCCCTCACTCGGTTGCTCCTATTGATGGCCATTCCCTTTTTAGCTGAATCTCGATTCGTCATTCACTAGTACACACGTGGATGTTGTACGCACGCATAGGCTGAGATGTGAGGAGGAGAGGCGTTGCGATCGGGGGAATCCTATTCCGCGCATAGGTCGCTACTTAGCGACCTAGCGCGTACCCCTCTCGCTCATCTTGTCCTCTATTGGGCCAGCCCATACCGGTTTTCTAGTTTTTCCTTTTTCTTCTTTCATGTTTTATTTTCCTTTCCTTTTAGTTTTTCTTTTTCTTTTATGTGTCTTTTTTTCCTTTCAGTTTTAAAATTATTTCAAATATTTTTTTATTTTTCATTTTGAACATTTTTAAAAATTAAATATTTTTTCGTAACCATGAACATTAAAAATGTACATTTTTAAAAACCATGAACATATTTTGCAAATTCACAAACATTTTTTTAATTTCTGAACTTTTAAAAAATCATGAACATTTTTTGTATCGGCAAACGTATTTTGGAATTTGGGAACAATTTTTAAAATTCAAGAACATATTTTTTGGTTTTGACAGACAATTTTTTGAAACGCATGAACATTTCTTGTACCGATGAAGTTTTTTTTTTCAAATTTGGGAACAATTTTTAAATTCAGGAACATTGTATAATTTTTGTGAACGTTTTTTCAAAATTCATGAACTTTATTTGAATTCATGAAAGTTCTTTCAAATTCATGAACATTTTGTGGATACGTGAACATCTTTCCAAACCGTGAATATTTTTTGAATATGCGAACGTTTTTTTAAAAATCATGTTCATTTTTTAATATATGAATAGTTTATGGTTTCTCAAAAAAAATTCAAAACCAGGAACATTTTTTAAAATTTCATGATCATTTTTGTGATTTTTAATTTTTTTGAATTCATGAACTATTTTTGCAATTCATGAACAATTTTTGAATTCACGAATAAAAACATAAGCAAAAGACAAATAGAAGAAAAAAAATCAGGGATCCCTGCCCCGCCCTTGGGCCGGCCTAAGTTCGTGCTTGGGTGCGAGGGGCGTGCGTTTGATCGGCACTGGCTGCGTATCGTGCGATATAGGAGCTCCCTTGTGATCGGGTGGACATGCGTGCAGGCGCGGCATGAGAGTAGTCAGCAGCTGCCAGAGCAGAGATTGGTAGGCCCATCGATCAATAACTCAAAACGCGCTTATATTTCTTTACGGAGGAAGTACTACTTTGCATAAACAAAATATGAGGCCCTCAGCGGGCGCAGAGGTTACATCCCACAAGACCGAGCCTGATGTGTGTGGGATGTACTAAGATCATACCAAATACGCCACCGTTATACATGAAGATGTGTCATCAAAAGAATTGTGGATTTGACATGTTTTCTTTGCAATGTCTGGTTCTTACAACAACATCAAAGTGCTCCAGCGATCTCACATGTTCAGGATACTTCGCAATGGGAAAGCGCCATGGTGCAACTACATTGTCAATGAGCACGACCACAACATTGGGTACTACCTTGCAGATGGTATCCATTCTCAGTGGACGGTGTTTGTGAAAAGCATATCCGATCCTCATGGCAACAAAGTGGACGGTGTTTGTGAAAAGCATATCCGATCCTCATGGCAACAAACAAAACCACTTTGTAGCAATGCAAGAAGCAACTAGGAATAGAAAGGATATTCAGAGTGCTCCAAACTCGTTAGGGAATTGTTCATGGAGCTGCAATGATGATGGAATCAAAGACTTTTTTTTAAAAGATCCAACATCGCTGGCATTTCATTGATAATAGCAGGAAGCAGCGGAAAAACAACAAGGTGGTGAAGGTCCTAGGACCAGATCCGAAGATCAAAGAAAGAGAAAAGAAAAACAACAGCCCTAAAAGCTGCAGCCGAACACTGCATACAAACCATACTAAGGCAGCGCAGCTCCGACTCCGACGGTGAACTACTAAGAAGACTAGGAAGGGCTGGCGTCACGGAGGATCACCGAACGAGCTATCTGTCACGCGTCATCGTATACCATCGGCCCCCCACCGCGGTTTCGACTTCACAACAACAGGCAGTCCAGGCACACCCACGGACTCGCCGGAGAAGAAGAGCCGACTACCACGACCAAGGCCACGCTTCCAACATTGCTCATCGCCGTCATCGTTGCCACAGAAACCACCGTGCACGTCAAGTTGTAGGAAGCATCAAGGGGATCAAAGTCTTCAAGACGGTGCCCTAAAGAGGGGAACGGCATTGAAGACGATGCCACCGCCCGACCCTGCAGCAGGATCTGGGTTTTCACCTGAAGGACTTGATCCGGGAGATCTGGTTGTGATATTCCCGACGGCGCCTCCAAGGAGAATAGCGAGCCCACAGACGCCGTCACCGTCGACCGGCCAGCACTGGCCAGGCTTTCACCCGGGGCAGCCACTCCCACGCAGCAGGCCGAGGACGACCCATGCCTCCATTGAACCGCACACCCCCCACACAATGAGTGCGCCACCGCTGTGTAGGGCCACCACCAATCCTCCCTAACGGCGGGCCTCCAGAGACTAGATCCGGTCCTGCACCCCGCATCTGACCACAGCCAGAGCCTCTCTGCTCCAGCACCGCCTAGCGCCACATGTAGCCGTCCTTCCATGCAGCCTCGGGACCCCTCCTGGCTGCACATCTCGCTGGAGACTGGATCCCGCTGCCACCGCCTCGCGAGATCTAGGACAGGCAGCACCGGCGCTGACCCCGCACGCCATTTCCGCGCGCCGAGCCGCGCACTACGCACACCTCGCGATGTGCGGACCCGAACCTCCGCCGTGCACCGGCTACCTCCGCGCCCGCTCGCCCGCTCGCCGCGCACCGTCCACCGCCGTCAGCCCTATCATGCCGCCCGCGCCAGCTCCGCGCCTAACGACCCGCGATGCCGCACTCCCGTGCCAGATCCACGCCCGACGACCCGCGAGGCCACGCTCCCGCGCTAGATCCACGCCCCGCGCGCCCGCGAGGACGCGCTCTCGTGCCAGATCCGCGCCTCCGTGCGCTGCCTCGCCGGCCAGCTATGCCGTCCCGAGCGCACGCAGTTGCTCGAGCTCCCGCCGCAGATCTCCGGCCCGCGCCAGCACCTCCGGACGGAAGTAGGAAAGAAGGGCCGCGCCGCCGCCCAGCCGCCCGGGCTTTGCCCGACGACCGCTACCGGCGGCGGCGAGGGGAGTGAAGGGTGGTGGTTGTGGCTGCTGGAGGGGGCTAGGGTTTGCCCCCGAGCCGCCCGCGGGAGTGACGCGAGGGGCTCTCTAATCAAAGACTTTGTGGTAGTTAATGACACATGTTGTGTCATTTTGCATAATGTGACTGTCGATGACAAGGGTGAAGTGGCAATCTGAACCCATAATTTTGAGAAACACGAAGAACAAGTCCATATCCCGGATCAAGATGCGGACCAGATTATGAATTTTATGCCAATGCATCAGAATCTCTGAGATGAAGAGGTGTACATACAGTTCCTCAATGATTTTGTGGAGCATATGTAGACCCAGAATGAAAACCAAGGATTTTAGTGTTTGAATTGTACACTTTAATAAATCTTATGTTTGAACTATGTTTACATTGTGGAACTACTCAATATCTTGTGATATTTATGCGTATAGTGGATGTATGTGGATGTGCATGGATTTGAGATTGTAGATATGAGGAGCACGGCTGTTCGACGAAACTATTGAGGGGCCATTCGTCGTCTCTGTAGACGCACCCGTGAATGTTTAGAGAAACTCCAATGGGGCGACCCATTTCGTCCGTGGCCGTCCATTTGGGTCGGCGTGGACAAAAAAGGCGTCCCAACGCACCGACTCAAATGGACGCGCGTCCGTTTTTTGTCCGCGGGCGACCCATTCCCGGCCCATTTTTGAGCCTGATTTACGTCGGCGCGGACACGCGAAGGACGCGCGCACGCTCGCCTACTCCTGTCCCCGGGCCCGCTGGTCTGTGGCACATTGGCCTCCCCTCTCACTCACCCCCGGCCAACAAGCAACCCTCCTCCGTCACCGACGCCGCCGCCCATTTTTGCCGGCGACTCTTCCAGCTGCCGGCGCCTCCACATCCGCCCAGCACGCCGCCCCTGCCCCTAGTCGCCCACCGTTGCCGTTTTGCTGCCGGGGAGAAAACTGGTTCCCGCCGCCGCTTCCCCCACCGCACAGTCGCTCGCGACCAAGAAGACGCCTCTCCGCCCCCGCCACATCCGACCGGCACGCTCGTCGGACGCCGTCACACTCGTCGGACGCCGGCAGGGCAGCTAGCTGGTCTGTGGGCGCCCCGTCTCCCCTCGCCGGTCGTCTCCTTCTTCGACGCCCGCAAATTGTTCGATAGTTTGCCAAGGTACGGAAATGGACTCTGCCGGCGAGTTCTTTTTCCATAATTTCCTTTGCGACTCCGACGATTCGTCGACCGACGACCAGGAGGAGATATTGGCTGCCGTATTGGTCCATCACCACCTCAACAGCTATCTGCCGTTGTTCCGTGGCTCCATTCCGGGCCACCTTCCGACGTTGAATCGTAACCGAGAGAGCGGGCATTTCCTTCTCTGGAAGGACTACTTTGATACAACAAACCCGTTGTTCAAACATCACAAATTTCGCCACCGGTTCCGTATGAGTAGGCATGTTTTCAACCGTATTAGAGAGGGGAGTGGTCGGCTATGATGACTACTTCGAGTGCAAAGAGGATGCCGTCGGCAAGATTGGTTTCTCCTCTTATCAGAAATGCACTGCCGCCATCCGAATGCTTGCATACGGAGTGCCCGGTGATCTCATTGACGAGTACGTCTGTATGAGCGAGTCTACATGCCTAGAGTCCCTGTATAAGTTCTGCAAGGCTGTGATTACTGTGTTTGGCCCTGAGTACTTGAGACAGCCGACAGCTGAAGATACAACCCGTTTGTTGGCGATGAATGCCAGCAGGGGCTTCCCGAGGATGCTTGGCAGCATAGACTGCATGCACTTGGAGTGGAAGAACTGCCCTTCTGCTTGGCAAGGGTAGTATAAGGGACATGTCAGGGCTTGCACTGTCATACTAGAGGTCGTGGCGTCTCAAGATCTCTGGATCTGGCACTCTTTTTTTGGCATGGCTGAATCACACAATGATATCAACGTGCTTCAGCGCTCGCCGGTGTTTGCTAGGCTTGCCGAAGGCAACAGCCCACCGGTGAACATTCCTGTCAATGGCCACAACTACGACAAAGGATATTATTTGGGTGATGGTATCTATCCTCAGTAGACCACTATTGTCAAGACAATACCCAACCCTGTCGGAAAGAAAAGGAAAAGATTTGCCCAAGAGCAAGAGAGTTCTAAAAAGGATGTCGAGCGTGCCTTTGGTGTTTTGCAATCTTGATGAGGCATTGTTCGGTATCCTGCTAATACTTGGAGCACTTGGAAACTATGGGAGATGATGACTGCTTGTGTGATCATGCATAATATGATAGTAGAAGACGAGCGCCCGGAACGTCTGTACGATCAATGCTTTTAGTTTCAGGGTGAGAATGTTGTGCTTGAGCATGGAGTAGCAGCAAGATTTGAACAGTTCATTCAGTTTCATGAAGACATGCGTGATTGAGAAACTCACGTGCAACTGCAAAATGATTTGGTTGAGCATATGTGGACTCATGTTGACAACCAATAAATGTATCTTCTTTTATTCGTTTGCAAAACTATATGAAACATTTTTATTTGTATTTGGCTTGTAAAACTATACTATTTATTTAGGCGGCTAAACTATTTTACTTGTTATTTCATTTCACAATATGTTTGAATGCAAATCAATGTAAAATTGGGCGGCCAGCCGGCCACGCCTGTACATATGGGTCGGTGCGTTAGGCGCGCAGCCGACCCATATGAAAAACAGGGCGGACGCTGGGCGGGCGGCCGACCCAAACAGACAAAAAACGGACGAAATCGTCGTCCATTTTGGTCGGCCCGTTGAAGTTGCTCTTAAGGGGTCGGATTTGCTAAGTCCAGATGTACTTGCTCTTGACTACCAACGTGGGTGCGACATGCTACAGCGGTCGTATACAATCGGCAGAAAATGGAACTAGCCAGGGTAGGAGCACGCGAAGCAGCAATAACGACAAACCGCAGCCCCGCCGCCCGGTCAAGATGCGGCGCGGCAATCCCGGGGAGCAGGAGTGGAGTAGTGTTGTCTCATCCGTGCACCGGCGTGGCGGAAAGGAACTCCTCGCTATGGTAAGCCGCACCATGGATCTGTATCTGTCCATCACGTGGACGCATGATACTCCTAACACGACCTATTAGCGCACTAATTCTCGTTTTGCCGGCAGCAAGGTGTATGCTTCACAAATCTGAATCGCAGCACAGTCCAGTCAAAGATGCCTCGCGTCACACACCACCACTTTGCATCTCCATGTTACGAGATGCAAATTACCCTAGTATAAGAAAGTGCCATCATCCATCAGCGAAGTATCCTGCTCTTGTATTGTATTTTGCGTCAACACATTTGTTTTTGCTCTGTCCACAGTTTCTGCAAAACTTCAGCCATTTGTGCAAACAGAGGCTTTTTCTGCACAAACAGAGGTTTTTGACTGAATGGACACACTCATTGCACCTACTATATGTTCGGTTGAATGCTTATTTGAAACAGTCGAATTTTACTCCGTGATCCTTGTCGACCTAGTTAATCTCAACCTATAGGCTATGGCTAGGCGCGCGGCGTACTTGCACATGGCAAGCAAGCGATCGGATCGGCGCCACATCTGTTACATGTGAACTTGCATAAGAGGGGTTCCATCGATAACTTTGTTTTATGGAAGTGGCGCCACACTTAACCGCATAAATCTACACGATCGTCAGTTTAATCTTGGATCCAGATCACTGCAGCAGGCCTGACCATTAAGCCCAAATCCCATCCATCCTAGCCAAACCTCCGTCTTTAACCACTGTCCACTGCCATTCTCTGCTTGCTTGCACACACATCCACCTGACCAGCGAATCGACCGCTCACAGTGCTAGTCATGGCCAGATTCCGATCTTTGCAGTCTGCAGCTCTCCTGCCAGTCTTCACGCTTCTTCTGCTGCTGCTGCTGCTGAGCGTGTCGCCGGTGTCGGCGGCAGCGCACCGCTCCTCCAGGAAGCTGCTGGTGACCGCGGCCCGAACCTCGTCGTCGGAAGAGCAGCAAGACATGGACGTCGGCAGCTGGCGGACGGTGGTGCCGTTCAGGGGAGCGGGGGCCGACCTCGGGGGCCGTCGGGTCCCGAAAACCCGCGCAAATCCGTCGCACAACTAGCTAGTGTAGCGGCAGGTAAGTACACCAGGACTCTGAATCACATCTCTTTTGCAAGCCCGTTGTAAAATTGCCCATTTCTCGGCCCAGCTGATCTGATTTCCTGTTTATTTCAGTAGGGCCGAAGGGCGAGCGGTGTGGTGAGATCGATCCTGATCAACCCTGCGGTAAGAAAGATCATCAAGCTTGGCCGAAGTTGAGCGACAGGCAGCTGGTTGTAGGTGGCAGGCGTTTAATCTAGAGATTTATTACTAGTTCAGTAGCTAGGTAGAGTAGCTTTTTTGTTGTACTCCCTTCGTCCGGGTTTATTAGGTCTAAAGACAACTTCTCTTAGACCAAGACACATAGTAATTTGCTCACATTAATTCTTTCACTTCACTCTTAATGCACTCTCTCATATGCATGCAGCCAATGAAAAAACACGCATGAAGTGTATTAATTTTTCAGCCATGGCACCAACAACAATAGGTTGCATGCATGCACCTTTCCAACGCGGGGCTTTATAAAAGTGGACATGCTTGTGATGTTGAGAGGCCTAACAAACCCGGACGAAGGGAGTACATCATATTGTACTTTTGATTGACATATGTATGTATGTATGTATGTATGTACGTGAGATTAAGTTAATTTAACGCAATTTTTACAAGCAGAAGAATCGCTTTGAAATTAGCAAGGCCATGTAACGGTTAATTTTGAGGGTACAATATAATGACCTGATTGTTACTTTTATCAGAATACCCGTTTAGTGACTATGTCCATGACCTGTCTTAGCTAGAGGATGCCCCACGCGTTACAGTGGGAACATTACTGGAATCAAGGCCTTTGCCGTCAGCCAGTTTTTTGCCGCAAAGAAGATTTTTGCCGTCAGTTTACAAAAAGCTGATGGCAAAGATCATATTTGCCGTTAGCCAGTTCTTTGTCGTCTGCTAGCAGACGGCAAAGAAAGTGACCAAGCTAACGGCCGTTCCCCCCAGCCCCACCCCACTAGCTAGGCTCTTTGCCGTCTGCTAGAAGACGACAAAACTTCTATGCCGTCTGCCAGCAGACAGCAAAATAATTTGACCTAGCTAAAACAGTCAGCGCCCCACCCCACCCCTCTCTCTTCCCTCACCTCACCCGCGCCGCCCTCGTAGCCCGAGCCACCGCCGGCCCACGCCACCCCCGGAGCCCGAGGCGCCGTCGGCCAGCCACGCCCCCCGGAGCCCGCCCCATCGCCAGCCAGCCCGCCCGCCCGCCTCGCCCGCTCGCCCCAGCCGGTGGAGCCAGGCCACGATGGCCGCCCTGTCCCACCCCATCGTCAGAGCCGCGCTGCACCGCGCCCCGCCGCCCTTCCCCGCGGCCTTCCTCAACCCGCACCCCTCCCCATGGCCTACATCCACGGGCCGACCTCGCCGGAGGTCAGTTTTCTTGTGTTTTTTTTAGATTTAGTTTAGGTTAGTTTAGTTTAGTTTAGTTTTTTTTCCTGTTTTTTAAGAATAAACAAGAAGATGAAAAAAAAGAAGTAAAAGAAGAAGAGGAAGAAGAAGATGAAAAAAAGAACAATAAGTAGTAGTAGTAGTAGAAGATGATGATGAAAAAAGAAATAGAAGAAGATGGAAAAAAGTAGGAAAAGTAAAAAAAGAGGGTCGCCGAGGGTCGAGGGTCGCCGAGTGGTCGAGGGGTCGAGGATCGAGGGTCGCCGAGGGGTCGAGGATTTGCCATCCCAACCCCGACACCCCGACCCAGACACGGCGCCCCTGTCGGGGATATACCCCGCGGTATGACCCGACCGGAAGTACGACCCGTCTGGACTTGGGGATTCACTAGTGACCCGCCCTGACTTGGCGACTCACTAAGTGACCCATCCGGATCTCTCCACTCACTGATGACCCGCCCGGGCCTGGTAACTCATTGTTGGCCCGACAGGTGGGTCAGAGGAGCGACAAGACCCGGTGGCCTAGAAGGCAGCTCATGGAAGGCCAGCTCATGTTATAGTAGGCCGGCTTAAGAGAAAAGTATAAGGAATATTCCCTTACAAAGGAAGCAAGACTAGGACTTCACTTGTAATAGAGTAATCATAATCCTACTAGGACTAGTCATGTAACCCGTCCCCTCAACTTATATAAGGAGGGGCAGACACCCCAAGAGGGACAAGTTTCACAAGTTTAGACAAATAAGTCAATAGCTCTCGAGATAGAGGTAGAGAAAGAGCACCCTTGTAATCATGAACATTATCATCATCAATATCAATGAAGCAGGATGTAGGCGTTTACCTCCACCGTGAGGGGCCGAACTTGGGTAAAACCTCGTGCCTCTCGTCCTATTCAACCCCTCTCAAACTACCACATAGATGTGTTGGCCTCGCGACTAAGTCCTCACACTAAAGGCATCTGCCTGACAAATCCCCGACAGTTGGCGCCCACCGTGGGGCCTGCGCATGATGGTGTTGAGTTCTTGGAGGGAGCTCTTTAGGGTTCGAGAAGCTCGTGATTGACTAAATGAAAAAGAACTAGAAAAAAATCGCGCGGGATGACCTGGCATGAGCAAACTTGGATAGAGTCGGCTGATTCATTGTTTGATGATCAGATACGTCTAATCCGCCAGCCGCGAGTTTCACAATCAAAAAGAAATCAAGATGACGTCGGATGCGTTTCCGCAAGTCGCCGAGTGATACGTCCATTTCACATCATGCTTTTATATCGATATTTATTGCATTATGGGTTGTTATTACACATTATATCACAATACTTATGCTTATTCTCTTTTATTTTACAAGGTTTACATGAAGAGGGAGAATGCCGGCAGCTGGGATTCTGGGTTGGAAAAGCAGCAAATATTAGAAACCTATTCTGCACAGCTCCAAAAGTACTGAAACTTCACAGAAGTTATTTTCAGAATATATAAAAAATACTGAGCGCAAGAAGTACCAGAGAGGGGCCACCCACCAGCCATGAGGGTGGGGGCGCGCCCTACCCCCCTAGGCGCGCCCCCCTGCCTCGTGGCCCCCCTGGTAGCCCTCCGAAGCCCATCTTCTGCTATATGGAATCTTTCGTCGAGGAAAAAATAATAAGCAAGCTTTCGGGACGAGACTCCGCCGCCACGAGGCGGAACCTTGGCGGAACCAATCTAGGGCTCCGGCAGAGCTGTTCTGCCGGGGACACTTCCCTCCGGGAGGGGGAAATCATCGCCATCGTCATCACCAACGATCCTCTCATCGTGAGGGGGTCAATCTCCATCAACATCTTCATCAACACCATTTCATCTCAAACCCTAGTTCATCTCTTGTACCCAATCTTTGTATTCAAACCTCAGATTGGTACCTGTGGGTTGCTAGTAGTGTTGATTACTCCTTGTAGTTGATGCTAGTTGGTTTACTTGGTGGAAGATCATATGTTCAGATCCATTATGCATATTAATACCCCTTTGATTATGAACATGAATATGCTTTGTGAGTAGTTACGTTTGTTCCTGAGGACATGGGAGAAGTCTTGCTATTAGTAGTCATGTGAATTTGGTATTCGTTCGATATTTTGATGAGATGTGTGTTATCATCCCTCTAGTGGTGTCATGTAAACGTCGACTACATGACACTTCACCATTGTTTGGGCCTAGAGGGAGGCATTGTGAAGTAATAAGTAGATGATGGGTTGCTAGAGTGACAGAAGCTTAAACCCTAGTTTATGCGTTGCTTCGTAAGGGGCTGATTTGGATCCATATATTTCATGCTATGGTTAGGTTTACCTTAATACTTTTGTTGTAATTGCGGATGCTTGCAATGAGGGTTAATCATAAGTGGGATGCTTGTCCAAGTAAGGACAACACCCAAGCACCGGTCCACCCACATATCAAATTATCAAAGTACTGAACGCGAATCATATGAACGTGATGAAAACTAGCTTGACGATAATTCCCATGTGTCCTCGGAAGCGCTTTACTTCCATATAAGAGTTTGTCCAGACTTGTCCTTTGCTACAAAAAAGATTGGACCATCTTACTGCACCTTATTTACTTTTATTATTTGCCACTCGTTACAAATTACCTTATCACAAAACTATCTGTTACCGATAATTTCAGTGCTTGCAGAGAATACCTTACTGAAAACTGCTTATCATTTCCTTCTGCTCCTCGTTGGGTTCGACACTCTTACTTATCGAAAAGGCTACGATAGATCCCCTATACTTGTGGGTCATCACCGAGTTCATGCTACTATCATTATTCATGGTCCGAATTTGTTTCTGCTACAAACTGCTAGGGCATGTACAATGATGCTATCTTAGGAATGTCACGTAGGATAAATGATGAGGTGGAGGAGAGAGAACTCAAAAAAAAAAGTTTTCTTCTCTTATTTAAGAGAAGACAAGAAATGATTTCTTAACACAATATGTCTCATCATATTTTTAGGAATGACTAGTTATTGAAGATAAGGCTAATAGATGACCTATTGTAGACCTTTTTTTTGTCATCTTTAAATTACATATAAAACTTAAGATAAAACTATCTTACCTACCATTGTATATGCCCTATACACCCGCTCAAGAGGACACCAGATCAAAGAGGGAAGCAAATCTCAGCCGGCTAGCTACGTCTGGTTCTTGTCCGTTTTTTAAGTAAAGAACCAAGTGACCCGGATGTGGGTTATCCAATCACCATGACCCGGACGGGGGTTATCCAATGACCACGACCTGGAGGAGGAATCGGTCCACCTCTGCTTCCTGCTTGCTTCGCCAGCGCCTTCTCGCGGATGCCCCCGCTCCGCGCCTTCTCACGCCGGCACCGGCTATGCATTCGCGCGCCCAACGTCGTGGCCTCAGGCCTCCTCTACAAGTTGCGATCGGGCCGCCCCGTGGCCGTCGTTGAACGGCCCGCTGGCTGTGACCCGGTCATCGGCGCCTAAGTGCTAAATTTGGTGTTTTGACCCTTTTTTAGTACCTACTCGATATCTGATCCTAGTTTGAATTTTTTCGAGATCTGACCTTTTTGCTACTCAGGATTCATGAAGATAGGGTATAACTGCCTACCGCTAAGGTTCCTGACGGTAGGGTTGCATGCCCTACCGCAAAAAATTGCTAAATATTAAACACAATGCATGCTCGTCCCTACCGCCGAGCACCTTGGCGGTAGGGTTGTACATGCCGCCGCCATTCTGTTTGACGATTTTCCTATCGCCAAGGTCCCTGGCGGTAGGCTGTTACACCCTACCGACATGGACCCTGTCGCACGTGTTCACTCCACCTCCGGGCTGCTGCGCCTTGAGCCGCTGCCTCCGTTGGTCTTTACTGCAAGCTCGCCCTCGCGGTCATCTCAGAGCCGCCACGCCTCGCGACGAGAGCCGCCTCCGCTGTCGTCGTAAGTCGCCTCGACCACGTGACAACCTGCATCAACTTGAGCCACCGCTTGGCTGGCGCACGCCTGACCTGCCGAGCCTCTCCGCTCTACGCCGGTTCAGCTCGTGCCTCCCTTTTGCACCAGCGTTGGGTTCGGCCGCCCTTGTGCGACCCCGCGCGCGTAGCTCCGCACCGCCGCAGCCTGCAGCGTCATGTCTAAGCCGCCTGCACCACCCACTACTGCTGTTTCCCCTTGCTTACAGCTCCTTCACAGCGGAAATCCGCCCCCGCGGACCCGCTTCAGCTGTCGTTTCTGCTGGGGTCCGCGTCTGCCACCACGAGCCGCCGCAGTCGCCACCCGCCCTGTTCCGGCCGGTGCCGGTGTGCTGCTGCCGCTCCAGTTGGCTGTTTACACGGGCCGCCTGTTGCTGTAGCTACGGCTGCGCGCCAAGCCGCCTCCGTCGGCCCTACCGTTTCCACCGAGCCGCCGCCACCGCCTTGAGCCGCCGCTCCGAGTCGCTGCCACGCCGACTCGGACTGTCACGGGGAGGGAGCACGCCTTGGACCAGATGCTCATGCGGCTGGCCCTCGTCGGATGCCCGCCTCGCCCCGCTGCTTGCTATGGTCCTTATACGTGGGCTGTGTGTGAGTGGGCCAGTATGGGCCGGTGTGCGCGTGTGTACTGTGGGGTTGCACAGTTAAGTAGCTGCTAGGTAGCTGTGTGAGGCATTGTTGATTAACTGAACAAACCTTATCTTCTCCTTCCTTTGAATCAAGTCTTCCTCCTCGGCTCTTTCTTCCTCTCCACGTCTCTGTGTTGTGAGCAGTGGCGGAGGCAGGGGTGCCAGCAGGGGCCCTGGCCCTCCCTATCATCCTTAAATTCAAGCTAATATGCATGTCAGTAGCTGATTAATTCCTGCTAAAATAGTGTAATTTGAAGGGCCGACCCTCCCCAACAAAGCTAACCAACGCTTGGCCCCCCTTATTCAACTTCCATGGCTCCGCCACTGGTTGTGAGTTCGACGATTCCATACCCCAGCCATGGCTAGGGAGTACTACCAGTCGGTAGCAACCTCGTCGTTTCGTTTCGCCCCGTTGCTCCATCACTTCATTTCGCCTCCACCTCCGCGTCCGTACGCAAGCTTGCTATGGAGATACTCATCCACATCAACAAACGTGTGAAGCACAGCCCTGAGATTTATATGCCCAGACTTGATTTATGGAAGTTCTATACTGAGTCTGCTTCCACGTCAATTGGTCGCAAATTCTGTATTGTTTACATTGAGATGGCATTTGAAAGAGAGGAGAAGGGAAGCATTGCATCTGATTTGTTAATCAATATATCAAAAGTTCCGGCTCAGTCTCAAGGAATTATTTTGAGACTTGTGATACAATACGCGTAAGGACTCTCAAGTTGCCCAAGTAAATCGTTTTACTGGGAAGCTACGGTTGAGAAAACTGGTGCAAGTACATCACCTAAACCGCCACTGTCTCTGCGGCGGGAGAGCCGCCGTCGCAGCAGGAGAGCTGCCGCCGCCAAGCCGCCATCCGCCTCCGACGGCCATGCCGCGTACCATGGCCTTGTTCTGCCTACCCCGCCACTATCGTAGCGTACTTCGCCTCAGTGTCAAGCCGCCCGGACCGCTCACTTCGGCAGCGGCCTACTTTGAGCCGCCCCCGCGTGACCCGGCCGCAGCAGCCACCAGCGAGACGCTGTGGTTTCAGTTGCTGTTTTCCCTGCTTTGAGCCGGCGGCTTGTCTCTGTCACTGAGGCCTATTGTTAAACAACGGGAAATTGAAGATGAACTGCTACAACACTGAAGGACCAAAAGATGCTTCTTTCACAAAAAGGGGAGGGGGAGGTTGACACAGCGTGGCACTCCTGGACAATCATTATTGAAAGAAAAGAAAGGACATCTATATCCACCACACGTGTGGCCTAAAAAGCATTTGCCCACACATCGTGTGTGGCATGAGCAGGGGGCAAGCGACACGGGCTGTGTGTAGGCGAACAGTAGAATTGCCCACGCGTGTGGGCGCAGCTACTTCGTGCCACACGCCCAACAAATACTATTCATCCCTACTTCGCGCGAGTGGCACGAAGCAAATATGTCCACACGTCCTGGCGCAGCTACATTAGGTACCCGCGGGATGACGATTTAGTTGCCATCTGGAATGGCAGATGCATGTAGTTATCCGGGATGACAAATATGGTTGTAAAAGCATGAAAACTCTCTCTGTTTTGGTTAACTATAGTTGTCATGTCTAATTTATGATAGTTGACGCGTGTAATCAAATCATAGTTGTCGTGTGTGATTAAGTACTTGTCACATGTGGTCAAACAATAGTTACCATGTGTGTTTACCTAATTGCCATGTGTGGTTAATCACAGTTGCCATGTATGCTTATCTGATTGTCACATACGCGCAACTGCAGTTGCCGTCTAGCAAACGATTCAAAGTTGCCATGTGTGTTTGCCTAGTTGTCATGTACACGCAACTGCAATTGCCATCCACAACTGCAGTTCGCCCACACGCGCGTAGACTAGGTGGTGCCTGTGTGGGCAGAAATTAGTTCACCCACACAGCGCAGTTGGCAACCATGTGTTGTGGGGCGTGTGAGCGACCTCTCCAACACCCACACACCGGCCTTGTCCTATATGGCACGCGAAAACTGTCTCGGTGTGTCAAGATTCATGCAAACTTAACTGGACGGTGATTCAAACGTGTGGACGATTTACAATATTGCCACACGTGTGGACGTTAGCGTTTTCGAAAGAAAAAAACAAGTCTGCATGCAACCCTTCTACCCAATTGATAGCTATCCCCGTAAGCACTGCATGCACGTAATAATGTTGGGCGTCGCTAGCTATGAACGCATGCATGAGTTTAGTGGTAAGTGATAGACATTAATGTTTCCCTAATAACTTGTTGCTTGTGGGAGGCCTAGGTGCAGGGAGAATTGGTGATGTGGCATAAAGCTAATGTGGACAGTGTGCATGATGAAAAAATAGGTAGAAGTGAGAAGCAACTTTTTAAAAATATTAGATGTGTGACAAGAGTAGGAGCATCCGACCTCCTTTGGATTGGACCTGGTTCTCTCTCTACTTTTTTCCGCAGTGGTCCTGGTTCTCTAAGAAAACTATCTGCACTACAGTGTGCAAATAATTCTAATCTAAGAGTAATTTTAGAGCAGAGTCGTTATATTGACCCAATTGTCATAATAACTGCCAATATAATGATTCTGATCAAATAACATTTTAGTAGAGTCATCGTATTTAAGAGAATCGCCATAATTTACGGCGCACCCGTCACACAGCCTCTATATTTGACGACAGAGTTGCTTTTGGATCGCACTCCATACGATAGTGGCATAATGCATGTGGCCTGGATGTGGCTAAAAGAAAACTTTGGGTGCCCCTTCACTCGGGATGGTAGATAGGTTGGAGAAAAAGGATAACCCAGTGTCAACTGGTTCCAGGATTATGGAGGTAGAAAATATGGAGACTCTAAGTTTGCGCGTTATCTCTCGAGCTTCCATAATTTTTGAAGTACAATACACAATGATCATGGAGCTTCCATTTTGATGACTCTCCTAGATTTGTTCTAATGGACCACGATTATGGGTAGCGGAGTGTCCTCAACAAATCGGTAGCTACCAACAAACAAGGAATCTTCCCACTTAACCCTGTATTCCTATCATTTTCAAATTACAACATTTAAGTTTATTGTATTAACAAACATGTAAATTAAAAAAACATTTCAATAACATTCAAGTATCTTTGTGCACAAAATAAAAATCAACTTTAGGAATTCAAACACTATCAAATACTTGAAAATTAAGACAAAAATAATTTCCCAGTGACATTAATATTTTTAGAAAATTAAAATACAAGTTCTAAAGTTCTTCTTCTTTAAATAGCTTAAAACTATAATATCATTATTCTTCCAACTAGTTGCCAATTTTAGATTTTATATCAACGAAATTTCCTTTTGTCTCAACAAAGTTTCAGTGCCTGTTCAAATAAATTTAAGAACATTCGGAAATATTTAATAAATTTTGGAAACATTTAACCGACATTCCACACGAATATCAATTATGTTTTTCATATTTGTTTTCTTAGAAACAATCAACATACATTTCAAATACAGTTCACACTCATTTGGTTTCACAATCATTAACAAAGTGTTTTCACTTGCAAAAATTATTCCAATGACAGTTCAATTTTTTTGTTCAAATATTTCTTAGTTTAATAAGAGACAGAAGGAACTAGAATTTGTGTGGTATCGCCGTGAAATTTTTAGAAAAGGACTCAAGTGTGACTATAATAATTGAAATTTGTGTAAAATCTTGGTGTGATGTTAATGAAAATGAGATAAATAATTAAATATTTTATGTATTTTTTAAATATATTGAAATTAAGAGTGAAGTTATTGATTTTTTTGTGAATACTATTTAAATACTTTGTAAAAATATTCAAACAATGAGCTCTCACTAAAATAATACAAAAGGTTGAAAAACCATGTCATTTTTTGTAATGCACCAAAATAATTGAACAAATTTGCATTGAATATTTTGATGGAAACTTAAAAAATAATTAAAAATGAAATGTTTCAAAAGTTTATTTCAAATGGTAAATGTAATTAATTATATACTTAATGAAAACCATGACTTCTTATTCGAAGGCCTTGTCGTCATAGATGGTTGGATGACATTGTTCCCAAATGGTATTTGGTGTTGATGACAATGGGGTTAGGCTGACTAATGTTGGTTATGAAGTTTATCTCAGGACATTGGTTACTCGGTGGTTATTGAGGGAGATGGATGCCTCTAATTCAAAAAGGGAAAAGGCATCAGTTTCATTTGAGCCATTGGGAAGCCGCACTATTATGTGTATAGGGATGACTATCTTGTTTTATTTTCTTGTACTCGTCGCTTTCAAGCATCATATGAAAGCAAAAAATGCTTGTGTGATGTTGATGCCATAATCAACATCATATTCTGCTCCTCCCTTGTAACAGCCCACGTGTGGTTCGTCCTATTTTGTAACCTCAACCATCTTGGGTATTAGTAAACCCTTTGGGTATTAGTCACATGGAGATGTGAACTAATCACATAAAGATGTGAACTAGATTATTGACTCGAGTGAAAGTGGGAGATTGAAGGAAATATGTCCTAGAGGCAATAATAAAGTTATTATTTATTTCCTTATTTCATGCTAAATGTTTATTATTCATGCTAGAATTGTATTAACCGGAAACATAATACATGTGTGAATACATAGACAAACAGAGTGTCACTAGTTTGCCTCTACTTGACTAGCTCTTTGAATCAATGATGGTTATGTTTCCTAACCATAGACATGAGTTGTCATTTGATTAACGGGATCACATCATTAGAGAATGATGTGATTGACTTGACCCATCCGTTAGCTTAGCACAATGATCGTTTAGTTTGTTGCTATTGCTTTATTAATGACTTATACATGTTCCTATGACTATGAGATTTTGCAACTCCCGAATACCGGAGGAACACTTTGTGTGCTACTGCTACGTCTTGAGCTTGCGTTGGTTTTCCCCGAAGAGGAAGGGATGATGCAGCAGAGTAGCGTAAATATTTCCCTCAGTTTTTGAGAACCAAGGTATCAATCCAGTAGGAGGCCACGCTCAAGTCCCTCGTACCTGCACAAAGCGATAGCTACTCGCAACCAACACGATTAGGGGTTGTCAATCCCTTCACGGTCACTTACGAGAGTGAGATCTGATAGATATAATATTTTTGGTATTTTTGGTACAAATATGCAAAGTAAAAAGTAAAAGCAAAGTAAAAAGTAAAACAAGATTAAAGTGATGGAGATTGATATGATGAGAATAGACCCGGGGGCCATAGGTTTCACTAGTGGCTTCTCTCAAGAGCATAAGTATTCTACGGTGGGTGAACAAATTACTGTTGAGCAACTGACAGAATTGAGCATAGTTATGAGAATATCTAGGCATGATCATGTATATAGGCATCACGTCCATGACAATTAGATCGAAACGATTCTGCATCTACTACTATTACTCCACTCATCGACCGCTATCCAGCATGCATCTAGAGTATTAAGTTAAAAACAGAGTAACGCCTTAAGCAAGATGACATGATGTAGAGAGATAAATTCATGCAATATGAAATAAACCCCATCTTGTTATCCTCGATGGCAACGATGCAATACGTGCCTTGCTGCCCCTTCTGTCACTGGGAAAGGACACCGCAAGATCGAACCCAAAGCTAAGCACTTCTCCCATGGCAAGAACTACCAATCTAGTTGGCCAAACCAAATGTGTAATTTGAAGAGACTTGCAAAGATAACCAATCATACATAAAAGAATTCAGAGAAGATTCAAATATTATTCATAGATAGACTTGATCATAAACCCACAATTCATCGGTCTCAACAAACACACCGCAAAAAGAAGATTACATCAAATAGATCTCCACAAGAGAGGGGGAGAACTTTGTATTGAGATTCAAAGAGAGAGAAGAAGCCATCTAGCTACTAAATATGGACCCGAAGGTCTGAGGTAAACTACTCATACTTCATCGGAGAGGCTATGATGATGTAGAAGCCCTCCGTGATGACGGCCCTCTTCCGGCGGAGCTCCAGAACAGGCCCCAAGATGGGATCTGGTGGATACAGAAAGTTGCGGCGGTGGAATTAGGTTTTTTGGCTCCTGTTCTGATCGTTTGGGGGTACGTGTGTATATATAGGAGGAAGCAGTACGCTGGAGGAGCAACGAGGGGCCCACGAGGCAGGGGGCGCGCCCTAGGGGGGGCACCCCCACCCTCGTGACCGCCTCTTTTGTTCCTTGGATCAGGGTCCAAGTCTCCTGGATCACGTTCGGTGAGAAAATCACGTTCCCGAAGATTTTATTCCGTTTGGACTCCGTTTGATATTTCGTTTCTTCGAAACACTAAAATAGGTAAAAAACAGCAATTCTGGGCTGGGCCTCCGGTTAATAGGTTAGTCCCAAAAATAATATAAAAGTGGAAAATAAAGCCCAATATAGTCCAAAATAGTAGATAATATAGCATGGAGCAATCAAAAATTATAGATACGTTGGAGATGTATCAGGCATCCCCAAGCTTAATTCCTGCTCGTCCTCGAGTGGGTAAATGATAAAAAGAGAATTTTTGATGCCGAGTGCTACTTGGCATAATTTCAATGCAAATCTTCTTAATTGTGGTATGAATATTCAGATTCAAAAGATTCAAGACAAAAGTTTATATTGACATAAAAATAATAATACTTCAAGCATACTAACAAAGCAATTATGTCTTCTCAAAATAACATGGCCAAAGAAAGTTATCCCTACAAAATCATATAGTCTGGCTATGCTCTATCTTCACCACACAAAGTATTTAAATCATGCACAACCCCGATGACAAGCCAAGCAATTGTTTCATACTCTAACTTTTTCATAACTTTTTCAATCTTCACGCAATACATGAGCGTGAGCCATGGATATAACACTATAGGTGGAATAGAATGGTGGTTGTGGAGAAGATAGTCTCACATCAACTAGGCGTATCAACGGGCTATGGAGATGACCATCAATAGATATCAATGTGAGTGAGTAGGGATTGCCATGCAACGGATGCACTAGAGCTATAAGTATATGAAAGCTCAAAAAGGAACTAAGTGGGTGTGCATCCAACTTGCTTGCTCATGAAGACCTAGGGCAATTTGAGGAAGCCCATCATTGGAATATACAAGCCAAGTTCTATAATGTAAAATTCCCACTAGTATATGAAAGTGATAACATGAGAGACTCTCTACTATGAAGATCATGGTGCTACTTTGAAGCACAAGTGTGGTATGAGGATATTAACATTGTCCCTTCTCTATTTTTCTCTCATTTTTTTATTTGGGCCTTTTCTCTTTTTTATGGCCTCTTTTTATTTGGGCTTCTTTGGCCTCTTTTATTTATTTTTCGCCCAGAGTCTCATCCCGACTTATGGGGGAATCATAGTCTCCATCATTCTTTAGTCACTTGGGACAATGCTCTAATAATGATGATCATCACACTTTTATTTTTCTTATAACTCAACAATTACAACTCGATACTTAGAATAAAATATGACTCTATGTGAATGCATCCGGCGGTGTACCGGGATATGCAATATGACAATGATGGAGTGTGTCATGATGAACAAGATGGTGGAAAGTTGCATGGCAATATATCTCGGAATGGCTATGGAAATGCCATAATAGGTAGGTATGGTGGCTGTTTTGAGGAACGTATATGGTAGGTGTATGATACCGGCGAAAGGTGCGCGGTATTAGAGAGGCTAGCAAAGGTGGAAGGGTGAGAGTGCGTATAATCCATGGACTCAACATTTTTCATAAAGAACTCATGTACTTATTGCAAAAATCTAGAAGTTATCAAAGCAAAGTATTACGCGCATGCTCCTAGGGGGATAGATTGGTAGGAAAAGACCATCGCTCATCCCCGACCGCCACTCATAGGGAAGACAATCAATAAATAAATCATGCTTCGACTTCATCACATAACGGTTCACCATACGTGCATGCTACGGGAATCACAAACTTTAACACAAGTATTCTTTAAATTCACAACTACTCAACTAGCATGACTTTAATATTATCACCTCCATATCTCAAAACAATTATCCTGTTTCAATCTTTTCTTAGTATTCAACACACTCAAAAGAAAGTTTCACAAATCTTGAACACCAAGCATATTATTATTAAGCAAATTACCATGCTATTAAGAGACTCTCAAAATAATTTAAGTGAAGCATGAGAGATCAATAGTTTCTTTAAAACAAATCCACCACCGTGCTCTAAAAGATCTAAGTGAAGCACATAGAGCAAAATTATAAAACTCAAAAGATATAAGTGAAGCACATAGAGCAAAACTACTTAGCTCAAAAGATATAAGTGAAGCACATAGAGTATTCTATCAAATTTTAATTCATGTATGGCTCTCTCAAAATGTGTGTACACCAAGGATGATTGTGGTATACTAATACACAAAGGCACAAATAATACAAGAAGCTCCAAGCAAAACACATATCATGTTGGTGAATAAAAATATAGCTCCAAGTAAATTACCGATGGAAGTGGACGAAAGAGGGGATGCCTTCCGGGGCATCCCCAAGCTTTGACTTTTTGGTGTCCTTGGATTATCTTGGGGGTGCCATGGGCATCCCCAAGCTTAGGCTCTTGACACTCCTTGTTCCATGATCCATCAAAAGAATTCACCCAAAACTTGAAAACTTCGCAACACAAAACTCAAAATAGAAAACTCGTGAGCTTCGTTAGCGAAAGAAAACAAAACACCACTTCAAGGTACTGTAATGAACTCATTTATTTATTTATATTGGTGTTAAACCTACTGTATTCCAACTTCTCTATGGATTATAAACTATTTTACTAACCATAGATTCATCAAAATAAGCAAACAACACACGAAAAACAGAATCTGTCAAAAACAGAACAGTCTGTAGTAATCTGTAGCTAGCGCAAGATCTGGAACCCCAAAAATTCTAAAATAAATTGCTGGACGTGAGGAATTTATCTATTAATCATTTCAAAAATAATTAACTAAATATCACTCTTCAAATAAAAATGACAGCAGTTCTCGTGAGCGCTAAAGTTTCTGTTTTTTACAGCAAGTTCAACAAGACTTTCCCCAAGTCTTCCCAACAGTTCTACTTGGCACAAACACTAATTAAACACAAAAAACACAACCAAAACAGAGGCTAAATAATTTATTTATTACTAAACAGGAGCAAAAAGCAAGGAATAAAAATAAAATTGGGTTGCCTCCCAACAAGCGCTATCGTTTAACGCCCTAGCTAGGCATAACAAGCAAGAATAGATCTAGGTATTGCCATCTTTGGTAGGCAATCCATAAGTGGCTCTCATGATAGATTAATATGGTAATTTTATTTTATTTCTAGGGAAGTGTTCCATGCCCTTTTTTAATGGAAATTGAAATCTAATATTCCCTTCCTTCATATCAATAATTGCACCAACCGTTCTAAGGAAAGGCCTACCGAGAATAATAGGGCAAGAAGGATTGCAATCTATATCAAGAACGATAAAATCTACGGGCACATTATTCCTATTTGCAACAATAAGAACATCATTAATTCTTCCCATAGGTTTCTTAATAGTGGAATCCGCAAGATGCAAGTTTAGAGAGCAATCATCGAAATTACGGAAATCTAGTAAATCACACAAAGTCTTGGGAATAGTAGAGACACTAGCACCCAAATCACACAAAGCATAAAACTCATGATCTTTAATTTTAATATTAATAGTTGGTTCCCACTCATCATAGAGTTTTCTAGGGATAGAAACTTCCAACTCAAGTTTTTCTTCATAAGATTGCATCAAGGCATCAACAATATGTTCGATGAAGGCTTTATTTTGACTATAAGCATGTGGAGAATTTAGCACGGATTGCAACAAGGAAATACAATCAATTAAAGAGCAATTTTCATAATTAAATTCCTTGAAATCCAATATAGTGGGTTTAGCAACATCTAGATTTTTATTTCTTTCAATCCCACTTTCATCAATTTCATCATTAAGATCTAAATACTCCGAATTTTTAGAACGCCTTCTAGGTAAAGGAAGATCATATTCAGTTTCATCAAGATTCATATTGCAAAACAAAGATTTAATAGGGGACACATCAATAACTTTTAGATCTTCATCTTGATTTTCATATGTATTCGGTTTAGCGGCCATCTTATTGCCTAAGGTGGCTTGCATATCCGAAATTTCAGCAGTCATTTTTTCTAGACGAGCAATTTGGGATCTTATACCATCAAATTCTTTAGACATATCATTTACCTCTTTATTCATATAACTCATAAAACTTTTTTTTTCCTTAAGCTCGTTTCTAAAGAAATTATTATGCTCAAATTGCAAAACCATAAACTTCCTAACGTTGGTTTCGATCTCCTCTAACCTTTTGAGGTGGAGATCACCAAATCTCGGTTGAGCCATCGCGACAAACAAGCAATCTAACACACGAGCAAACAAAAAGCAAGCGGGAAAAAGAGGCAAATAGAGAGGGAGGATAGAGAGAGAGAGGGTGAATAAAACGGCAAGGGTGAATTGGGGGGAGAGGAATATGAGAGGCAAATGGCAAATAATGTAATGCGAGAGATAGGGATTGTGATGGGTACTTGGTATGTTGACTTTTTGCGTAGAGTCCCCGGCAACGGCGCCAGAAATCCTTCTTGCTACGTCTTGAGCTTGCGTTGGTTTTCCCCGAAGAGGAAGGGATGATGCAGCAGAGTAGCGTAAGTATTTCCCTCAGTTTTGAGAACCAAGCTATCAATCCAGTAGGAGGCCACGCTCAAGTCCCTCGTACCTGCACAAAGCGATAGCTACTCGCAACCAACGCGATTAGGGGTTGTCAATCCCTTCAGGTCACTTACGAGAGTGAGATCTGATAGATATAATATTTTTGGTATAAACATGCAAAGTAAAAAGTAAAAGCAAAGTAAAAAGCAAAACAAGATTAAAGTGATGGAGATTGATATGATGAGAATAGACCCAGGGGCCATAGGTTTCACTAGTGGCTTCTCTCAAGAGCATAAGTATTCTACGGTGGGTGAACAAATTACTGTTGAGCAATTGACAGAATTGAGCATAGTTATGAGAATATCTAGGCACGATCATGTATATAGGCATCACGTCCGTGACAAGTAGATCGAAACGATTCTGCATCTACTACTATTACTCCACTCATCGACCGCTATCCAGCATGCATCTAGAGTATTAAGTTAAAAACAGAGTAACGCCTTAAGCAAGATGACATGATGTAAAGAGATAAATTCATGCAATATGAAATAAACCCCATCTTGTTATCCTCGATGGCAACGATGCAATACGTGCCTTGCTGCCCCTTCTGTCACTGGGGAAGGACACCGCAAGATCGAACCCAAAGCTAAGCACTTCTCCCATGGTAAGAACTACCAATCTAGTTGGCCAAACCAAACGGATAATTCGAAGAGACTTGCAAAGATAACCAATCATACATAAAAGAATTCAGAGAAGATTCAAATATTATTCATAGATAGACTTGATCATAAACCCACAATTCATCGATCTCAAGAAACACACCGCAAAAAGAAGATTACATCGAATAGATCTCCCCAAGAGAGGGGGAGAACTTTGTATTGAGATTCAAAGAGAGAGAAGAAGCCATCTAGCTACTAACTATGGACCCGAAGGTCTGAGGTAAACTACTCACACTTCATCGGAGAGGCTATGATGATGTAGAAGCCCTCCGTGATGACGGCCCTCTTCCGGTGGAGCTCCGAAACAGGCCCCAAGATGGGATCTAGTGGATACAGAAAGTTGCTGCGGTGGAATTAGGTTTTTGGCTCTTGTTCTGATCGTTTGGGGGTATGTGTGTGTATATAGGGGAAGAAGTATGCCGAAGGAGCAACGAGGGGCCCTGAGGCAGGGGGCGCGCCCTAGGGGGGCGCCGCCACCCTCATGACCGCCTCTATTGTTCCTTGAAGCAGGGTCCAAGTCTCCTGGATCACGTTCGGTGAGAAAATCACGTTCCCGAAGATTTTATTCCGTTTGGACTCCGTTTGATATTCCGTTTTTCGAAACACTGAAATAGGCAAAAAACAGCAATTCTGGGCTGGGCCTCCGGTTAATAGGTTAGTCCCAAAAATAATATAAAAGTGGAAAATAAAGCCCAATATAGTCCAAAATAGTAGATAATATAGCATGGAGCAATCAAAAATTATAGATACGTTGGAGACGTATCAGCTACCAAACGTCACAACGTAACTGGGTTATTATAAAGGTGCTCTACAGGTGTCTCCAATGGTACTTGTTGAGTTGGTATAAATCAATATTAGGATTTGTCACTCCGATTGTCGGAGAGGTATCTCTAGGCCCACTCAGTAATGCACATCACTATAAGCCTTGCAAGCATGTAACTAATGAGTTAGTTGCGGGATGATGTATTACCGAACGAGTAAAGAGACTTGCCGATAACGAGATTGAACTAGGTATTGAGAAACCGACGATCGAATCTCAGGCAAGTAACATACCGATGACAAAGGGAACAACATATGTTGTTATGCGGTTTAACCGATAAAGATCTTCGTAGAATATGTTGGAGCCAATATGAACATCCAAGTTCTGCTATTGGTTATTGACCTGAGACGTGTCTCGGTCATGTCTACATAGTTCTCGAACCCGTAGGGTCCGCACGCTTAAAGTTTGGTGACGATTTGTATTATGAGTTTATGTGTTTTGATGCACGGAAGGTTGTTCGGAGTCCTGGATGATATCAGGGACATGAAGAGGAGTCTCTAAATGTTCAAGACGTAAAGATCGATATATTGGAAGGCTATATTCGAACATCGGAAAGGTTCTGAGTGGTTCGGGTATTTATGGGAGTACCAGAGAGTTACGGGAATTCACCGGGGAGTATATGGGCCTTATTGGGCTTTAGGGGAAAGAGAGAGGGGCTGCCTAGGGCAGGTTGCACGCCCCCCAAGGCCTAGTCCGAATTGGACTAGGGGGAGGGGCGGCGCCCCCTCCTTCCTTCTCTTCTCTTTTCCCTTTCCTTCTCTCCTACTCCTACTACATGGAAGGGGGGAATCCTACTCCCGGTGGGAGTAGGACTCCCCAAGGCGCGCCATAGTAGAGGGCCGGCCATCCCCCTCCTCCACTCCTTTATATACGGGGGAAGGGGGCACCCCATGGACACACAAGTTGATCGTTGATCCCTTAGCCGTGTGCGGTGCCCCCCTCCACCATAATCCACCTCGATCATATCGTAGCGGTGCTTAGGCGAAGCCCTACGTTGGTAGCAACATCATCACCGTCAACACGCCGTCGTGCTGACGGAACTCTCCCGTGAAGCTCTGCTGGATCGGAGTTCGTGGGACGTTATCGAGCTGAACGTGTGCTGAACTCGAAGGTGCCGTGTGTTCGGTACTTGGATCGGTCGGATCGTGAAGACGTTCGACTACATCAACCGTGTTCTCATAACGCTTCCACTTACGATCTACGAGGGTACATGGACGATACTCTTCCCTCTCGTTGCTATGCATCTCCATGATCTTGCATGTGCGTAGGAATTTTTTTGAAATTACTACGTTCCCCAACAGTCGCATTCGAGCCAGGTCTATGTGTAGATGTTATATGCATGAGTAGAACACAAAGGAGTTGTGGGCGTGGGTATATACATATTGCTTGCCATCACTAGTTGATTCTTGATTCAGCGGCATTGTTGGATGAAGCGGCCCAGACCGACATTATGCGTATGCTTACACGAGACTGGTTCTACCGACGTGCTTCGCACACAGGTGGCTAGTGGGTGTCTGTTTCTCAGCTTTAGTTGAATCGTATTCAATGAACAGGGTTCTTTCTGAAGATCAAAAAGCAATCACTATACCGTGTCATGGTTTTTGATGCGTAGGTAAGAATGGTTCTTGCTCAGCCCGTAGCAGCCATGTAAAACTTGCAACAACAAAGTAGAGGACGTCTAACTTATTTTTGCAAGGCATGTTGTGATGTGATATGGTCAAGATGTGATGATATATAAATTGTTGTACGAGATGATCATGTTTTGTTGAAGTTATCGACAACTGGCAGAAGCCTTATGGTTGTCTCTTTATTGCATAAGATGCAAGCGCCAAACAATTGCTTTACTTTATCGCTATGCGATAGCAATAGTTGGCGAGACGACCATGTGACGACACATTGATAGAGATTAGGATGATGGAGATCATGGTGTCATGCCGGTGACAATAGAGATCATGACGGTACTTTGGAGATGGAGATCAAAGGCACAAGATGATCATGGCCATACCATGTCACATATTTTGATTGGATGTGATGTTTATCCTTTATGCATCTTGTTTTGCTTAGATCGACGGTAGCATTTTAAGATGATCTCTCACTAAATTTCAAGGTATAAGTGTTCTCCCTGAGTATGCACCGTTGCGACAGTTCGTCGTGCCGAGACACCACGTGATGATCGGGTGTGATAAGTTCTACGTTCACATACAACGGGTGCAAGCCGGTTTTGCACACACGGAATACTCGGGTTAAACTTGACGAGCCTAGCATATGCAGATATGGCCTCGGAACACTGGAGACCGAAAGGTCGAGCGTGAATCATATAGTAGATATGATCAACATAGTGATGTTCACCATTGAAAACTACTCCATCTCACGTGATGATCGGACATGGTTTAGTTGATTTGGATCACGTGATCATTTAGATGACTAGAGGGATGTCTATCTAAGTGGGAGTTCTTAAGTAATATGATTAATTGAACATTAATTTATCATGAACTTAGTCTTGATAGTATTTGCATATCTATGTTGTAGATCAATTGCTTGCGATGTAGCTCCCTGTTTATTTTTGATATGTTCCTAGAGAAAAATGAATTGAAAGATGTTAGTAGAAATGATGCGGATTGGATCCTTGATCTGAGGATTATCCTCATTGCTGCACAGAAGAATTATGTTCTTGATGCACCGCGAGGTGACAGACCTATTGCAGGAGCATATGCAGATGTTATGAACGTTTGGCAAAGCTCGGTATGATGACTACTTGATAGTTTAGTGCACCATGCTTTACATCTTAGAACCAGGACTCCAAAAATATTTTGAACGCCACGGAGCATATAAGATGTTCCAAGAGTTGAAATTAGTATTTTATACTCATGCCCGTGTCGAGAGGTAGGATACCTCTGACAGTACTTTGCCTACAAAGATGCAGGAGAATAGCTCAACCAGTGAGCATGTGCTCAGATTGACTGGGTACTGCAATTGCTTGAATCAAGTGGGAGTTAATCTTCTAGATAAGATAGTAATTGACAAAGTTCTCTAGTCACTATCACCAAGTTACTAGAACTTAGTGATGAACTATAATATGCAAGGGATAACAAAAATGATTCCCAAGCTCTACGTGATGCAGAAATCGACGAAGGTAGAAATCAAGAAAAGCATCAAGTGTTGATGGTTGACAAGACCACTAGTTTCAAGAAAAGGGCAAAGGGAAGAAGGGGAACTTCAAGAAGAACGGCAAGCAAGTTGCTGCTCAAGTGAAGAAGCCCAAGTCTAGACCTAAGCCTGAGACTAAGTGCTTCTACTGCAAAGGGACTGGTCACTGGAAACAGAACTGCCCCAAGTATTTGGCGGATAAGAAAGATGGCAAAGTGAACAAAGGTATATTTGATATACATGTTATTGATGTGTACTTTACTAGTGTTTATAGCAACCCCTCAGTATTTGATACTAGTTCAGTTGCTAAGATTAGTAACTCAAAACGGGAGTTGCAGAATGAACAGAGACTAGTTAAGGGTAAAGTGACGATGTGTGTTGGAAGTGGTTCCGAAATTGATCTGATCATCATCACACACTCCCAATACTTTCGGGATTAGTGTTGAACCTAAATAAATGTTATTTGGTGTTTGCGTTAAGCATGAACATGATTTGATCATGTTTATTGCAATACACTTATTCATTTAAAGTCAGAGAATAATTGTTGTTTTGTCTGCATGAATAAAACCTTCAATGGTCATACACCCAAGGTGAATGGTTTATTGAATCTCGATCGTAGTGATACACATATTGATAATATTGAAACCAAGAGATGCAAAGTTAATAATGATAGTGCAACTTATTTGTGGCACTGCCGTTTAGGTCATATTAGTGTAAAGCGCATGAAGAAAATCCATACTGATGGGCTTTTGGAATCACTTGATTATGAATCAGTTGATGCTTGCGAACCATGCCTCATAGGCAAGATGACCAAGACTCCGTTCTCCGGAACAATGGAGCGAGCAACTGACTTATTGGAAATAATACATACTGATGTATGCGGTTCGATGAGTGTTGAGGCTCGCGGTGGGTATCGTTATTTTCTGACCTTCATAGATGATTTGAGTAGATATGGGTATATCTACTTGATGAAACATAAGTCTGAAACATTTGAAAAGTTCAAAGAATTTTAGAGTGAAGTGGAAAATCATTGTAACAAGAAAATAAAGGTTCTGCGATCTGATCGTGAAGGAGAATATTTGAGTTATGAGTTTGGTCTTCATTTGAAACAATGCGAAATAGTTTCGCAACTCACGCCACCTGGAACACCACAGCGTAATGGTGTGTCCGAACGTCATAACCATACTTTATTAGATATGGTGCCATCTATGATGTCTCTTACCGATTTATCACTATCATGTTGGGGTTATGCATTAGAGATAGATGCATCCACGTTAAATAGGGCACCATCTAAATCCATTGAGACGACACCATATGAACTGTGGTTTGGCTAGAAACCTAAGCTGTCGTTTCTTAAAGTTTGGGGCTGCGATGCTTATGTGAAAAAGTTTCAACCTAATAAGCTCGAACCCAAATCGGAGAAATGTGTCTTCATAGGATACCCAAAGTAGACAGTTGGGTATACCTTCTATCACAGATCCGAAGGCAAGACATTCATTGCTAAGAATGGATCCTTTCTAGAGAAGGAGTTTCTCTCAAAAGAAGTGAGTGGGAGGAAAGTAGAACTTGATGAGGTAACTGTACCTGCTCCCTTATTGGAAAGTAGTTCATCATAGAAATATGTTCCTTTGACTCCTACACCAATTAGTGAGGAAGCTAATGATGAAGATCATGTAACTTCAGATCAAGTTAGTACCGAACCTCGTAGGTCAACCAGAGTGAGATCCACACCAGAGTGGTACAATAATCCTGTTCTGGATGTCATGTTACTTGATCATGATGAACCTATGAACTATGAGGAAGTGATGATGAGTCCAGCTTCTGAAAAATGGCTAGAGGCCATGAAATCTGAGATGGGATCAATGTATGAGAACAAAGTGAGGACTTTGGTTGACTTGCCCGATGATCGGCAAGCCATCGAGAATAAATGGATCTTCAAGAAGAAGACAGACGCTGATGGTAATGTTACTGTCTACAAAGCTCGACTTGTTGCGAAAGGTTTTCGACAACAAGTTCAAGGAGTTGACTACGATGAGACCTTCTCACCCATATCGATGCTTAAAAGTTTGTCCGAATCATGTTAGCAGTTGCCGCATTTTATGAAATCTGGAAAATGGATGTCAAAACTGTATTCCTTCATGGATTTCTTAAAAGAAGAGTTGTATATGATGCAACCAGAAGGTTTTGTCAATCCTAATGGTGCTAACAAAGTGAGCAAGCTCCAACGATCCATCTATGGACTGGTGCAAGCATCTTGGAGTTGGAATATATGCTTTGATAAAGTGATCAAAGCATATGGTTTATACAGACTTGCGGTGAAGCCTGTATTTACAAGAAAGTGAGTGGGAGCACTACAGCATTTCTGATAAGTATATGTGAATGACATATTGTTGATCGGAAATAATGTAGAATTTTCTGGAAAGCATAAAGGAGTGTTTGAAAAGAGTTTTTCATAGAAAGACCTCGATGAAGCTGCTTACACATTGAGCATCAAGATCTATAGAGATAGATCAAGACGCTTGATAAGTTTTTTCAGTGAGTACATACCTTGACAAGATTTTGAAGTAGTTCAAAATGGAACAGTCAAAGAAAGAGTTCTTTCCTGTGTTGCAAGGTGTGATGTTGAGTAAATACTCAAAACCTGACCATAGCAGAAAATAGAAAGAGAATGAAAAGTCATTCCGTATGCCTCAGTCATAAGTTCTATAAAGTATGCTATTGTTGGGATCTCATCTCAGATTTCATGGACTCAAGCCATTTCGTGGAATCTGGGCTCATCATCGCTTCCTCATAGTTCGTAGGTCTGTCATGGTGAAGTAACATGACCTCTAGAACATGATTACCATACCACTCTGGTGCAGATCTCACCCTGGTTTACCTACGAGGTTCCGTAGTAACTTGATCTGAAGTTACATGATCATCATCATTAGCTTCCTCACTAATTGGTGTAGGAGTCACAGAAACAGATTTCTGTGATGAACTACTTTCCAATAAGGGAGCAGGTACAGTTACCTCATCAAGTTCTACTTTCCTCCCACTCACTTCTTTCGAGAGAAACTCCTTCTCTAGAAAGGATCCATTCTCAGCAACGAATATCTTGCCTTCGGATCTGTGATAGAAGGTGAACCCAACATTTTCTTTTGGGTATCCTATGAAGACGCACTTCTCCGATTTGGGTTTGAGCTTATCAGGTTGAAACTTTTTCACATAAGCATTGAAACCTCAAACTTTAAGAAACGACAGCTTAGGTTTCTTGCCAAACCATAGTTCATACGGTGTCGTCTCAACGGATTTAGATGGTGCCCTATTTAACGTGAATGTAGCTGTCTCTAATGCATAACCCCAAAACGATAGCGGTAAAACATTAAGAGACTTCATAGATCGCACCATATCTAATGAAGCACGGTTACGACGTTTGGACACACCATTACACTATGGTGTTCCAGGTGGCGTGAGTAGTGAAACTATTTCACATTGTTTTAACTAAAGGCCAAACTCGCAACTCAAATATTTTACTTTTGCGATCATATCATAGAAACTTTTATTTTGTTACGATGATTCTCCACTTTACGCTGAAATTCTTTGAACTTTTCAAATGTTTCAGACTTGTGTTTCATCAAGTAGATATACTCATATCTGCTCAAATCATCTGCGAAGATCAGAAAATAATGATACCTGCCGCGAGCTTCAATATTCATCGGACCACATACATCAGTATGCATGATTTCCAACAAATCTGTTGCTTGCTGCATTGTTCCGGAGAACGGAGTCTTAGTCATCTTGCCCATGAGGCATGGTTCGCAAGCATCAACTGATTCATAATCAAGTGATTCCAAAAGTCCATCAGCATGGAGTTTCTTCATGCGCTTTACACCAATATGACCTAAATGGCAGTGCCACAAATAAGTTGCACTATCATTATTAAATTTGCATCTTTTGGTTTCAATATTATGGATATGTGTATCACTACGATCGAGATCCAACGAACCATTTTCATTGGGTGTGTAACCATATATGTAAACAGAACAACAATTTATTCTCTTACTTAAATGAATAACCTTATTGCAATAAACATGATCAAATCATATTCATGCTCAATGCAAACACCAAATAACACTTATTTAGGTTCTACACTAATCCCGAAAGTATAGTGAGTGTGCGATGATGATCATATCAATCTTGGAACCACTTCCAACACACATCGTCACTTCACCCTTAACTAGTCTTTGTTCATTCTGCAACTGCCATTTCGAGTTACTACTCTTAGAAACTGAACCAGTATCAAATACCGGGGGGTTGCTACGAACACTAGTAAAATACACATCAATAATCCGTATATCAAATATACCTTTGTTCATTCTGCCATCCTTCTTATCCGCCAAATACTTGGGGCAGTTCCGCTTCCAGTGACCAGTCCCTTTGCAGTAGAAGCACTTAGTCTCAGGCTTAGGACCAGACTTGGGCTTCTTCACTTGAGCAGCAACTTGCTTGACGTTCTTCTTGAAGTTCCCCTTCTTCCCTTTGCCCTTTTCTTGAAACTAGTGGTTTTGTCTACCATCAACACTTGGTATTTTTCTTTATTTCTTCCTTCGTTGATTTCAGCATTACGAAGAGCTTGGGAATCGTTTCCGTTATCCCTTGCATATCATAGTTCATCACGAAGTTCTACTAACTTGGTGATGGTGACTAGAGAATTCTGTCAATCACTATCTTATCTGGAAGATTAACTCCCACTTGATTCAAGCGATTGTAGTACCCAGACAATCTGAGCACATGCTCACTGCTTGAGCTATTCTCCTCCATCTTTTAGCTATAGAACTTGTTGGAGACTTCATATCTCTCAACTCGGGTATTTGCTTGAAATATTAACTTCAACTCCTGGAACATCTCATATGGTCCATGACGTTCAAAACGTCTTTGAAGTCCCGATTCTAAGCCGTTTAAGCATGGTGCACTAAACTATCAAGTAGTCATCATATTGAGCTAGCCAAACGTTCATAATGTCTGCATCTGCTCCTGCAATAGGTCTGACACCTAGCGGTGCATTAAGGACATAATTCTTCTGTGCAGCAATGAGGATAATCCTCAGATCACGGATCCAATCCGCATCATTGCTGCTAACATCTTTCAACTTAATTTTCTCTAGGAACATATCAAAAATAAAACAGGGGAGCTAAACGCGAGCTATTGATCTACAACATAGATATGCTAATACTACCAGGACTAAGTTCATGATAAATTAAAGTTCAATTAATCATATTACTTAAGAACTCCCACTTAGACAGACATCCCTCTAATCTTCTAAGTGATCACGTGATCCAAATCAACTAAACCATAACCGATCATCACGTGAAATGGAGTAGTTTTCAATGGTGAACATCACTATGTTGATCATATCTACTATATGATTCACGCTCGACCTTTCGGTCTCAGTGTTCCAAGGCCATATCTGCATATGCTAGGCTCGTCAAGTTTAACCTGAGTATTCTGCGTGTGCAAAACTAGCTTGACCCGTTGTAGATGGACGTAGAGCTTATCACACCTGATCATCACGTGGTGTCTGGGCACGACGAACTTTGGCAACGGTGCATACTCAGGGAGAACACTTTTATCTTGAAATTTAGTGAGAGATCATCTTATAATGCTACCGTCGATCAAAGCAAGATAAGATGCATAAAAGATAAACATCACATGCAATCAATATAAGTGATATGATATGGCCATCATCATCTTGTACTTGTGATCTCCATCTTCGAAGTACCGTCATGATCACCATCGTCACCGGCGCGACACCTTGATCTCCATCGTAGCATCATTGTCGTCTCGCCAATCTTATGCTTCCATGACTATCGCTACCACTTAGTGATAAAGTAAAGCATTACAGCGCGATTGCATTGCATACAATAAAGCGACAACCATATGGCTCCTGCCAGTTGCCGATATCTCAGTTACAAAACATGATCATCTCATACAATAAAATTTAGCATCATGTCTTGACCATATCACATCACATCATGCCCTGCAAAAACAAGTGAGATGTCCTCTACTTTGTTGTTGCAAGTTCTACGTGGCTGCTACGGGCTTAGCAAGAACCGTTCTTACCTACGCATCAAAACCACAATGATAGTTTGTCAAGTTGGTGCTGTTTTAACCTTCACAAGGACCGGGCGTAGCCACACTCTGTTCAACTAAAGTTGGAGAAACTGACACCCGCCAGCCACCTGTCTGCAAAGCACGTCGGTAGAACCAGTCTCGCATAAGTGTACGCGTAATGTCGGTCCGGGCCGCTTCATCCAACAATACCACCGAACCAAAGTATGACATGCTGGTAAGCAGTATGACTTATATCGCCCACAACTCACTTGTGTTCTACTCGTGCATAACATCAACGCATAAAACCTGGCTCTTATGCCACTGCTGGGTAACGTAGTAATTTCAAAAAAATTCCTACGCACACGCAAGATCATGGTGATGCATAGCAACGAGAGGGGAGAGTGTTGTCTACGTACCCTCGTAGACCGGCAACGGAAGCGTTGACACAACGTAGAGGATGTAGTTGTACGTCTTCCCGATCCGACCGATCCAAGTACCGAACGTACAGCACCTCCGAGTTCTGCACACGTTCAACTCGGTGACGTCCCTCGAGCTTCGATCTAGCCGAGTGTTGAGGGAGAGTTTCGTCAGCACGACGGCGTGATCACGGTGATGATGTTCTACCGACGCAAGGCTTCGCCTAAGCACCGCTACGATATGACCGAGGTGGAATATGGTGGAAGGGGGCACCGCACACGGCTAAGGAACGATCACGAAGATCAACTTTTGTGTCATGGGGTGCCCTCCTGCCCCCGTATATAAAGGAGGGAGAGGGGGAGGTGCGGCCGGCCCCTAGGGGTGCGCCTGGAGGAGTCCTACTCCCACCGGGAGTAGGACTCCCCCCTCTTGCCTTGTTGGAGAAGGAAAGGGGAAGGGGAAAGAGGAAAGGGGGGCGCCGCCCCCCCTTCTTCCTTGTCCTATTCAGACTAGGGGGGAGGGGGCGTCCAGCCTGCCCTGGCCGGCTCTCCTCTTCTCCCTTAGGGCCCATGTAGGCCCATTAACCCCCGGGGGGGTTCCGGTAACCCCTCGGTACTCCGGTAAAATCCCGATTTCACCCGGAACGTTTCCGATATCCAAATATAAGCTTCCAATATATCAATCTTTATGTCTCGACCATTTTGAGACTCCTCGTCATGTCCGTGATCACATCCGGGACTCCGAAAAACCTTCGGTACATCAAAACACAAAAACCCTAATTACGATCGTCACCGAACTTTAAGCGTGCGGACCCTACGGATTCGAGAACTATGTAGACATGACCGAGACACGTCTCCGGTCAATAACTAATAGCGGAACCTGGATGCTCATATTGGCTCCTACATATTCTACGAAGATCTTTATCGGTCAGACCACATAAGAACATACGTTGTTCCCTTTGTCATCGGTATGTTACTTGCCCGAGATTCGATCTTCGGTATCTCAATACCTAGTTCAATCTTGTTACCGGCAAGTCTCTTTACTCGTTCCGTAATACATCATCCTGCAACTAACTTATTAGTTGCAATGCTTGCAAGGCTTGAGTGATGTGCATTACCGAGAGGGCCCAGAGATACCTCTCCGACAATCGGAGTAACAAATCATAATATCGAAATACGCCAACCCAACAAGCACCTTCGGAGACACCTGTAGAGCACCTTTATAATCACCCAGTTACATTGTGATGTTTGGTAGCACACAAAGTGTTCCTCCGGTAAACGGGAGTTGCATAATCTCATAGTCATTGGAACATGTATAAGTCATGAAGAAAGCAATAGCAACAAACTAAACGATCAAGTGCTATGCTAACGGAATGGGTCAAGTCAATCACATCATTCTCCTAATGATGTGACCCCGTTAATCAAATGACAACTCATGTCTATGGTTAGGAAACATAACCATCTTTGATCAACGAGCTAGTCAAGTAGAGGCATACTAGTGACACTTTGTTTGTCTATGTATTCACACATGTATTATGTTTCCGGTTAATACAATTCTAGCATGAATAATAAACATTTATCATGATTATAAGGAAATAAATAATAACTTTATTATTGCCTCTAGGGCATATTTCCTTCACCTAGGGGATAGATTCGTAGGAAAACACCATCGCTCGTCCCCGACCGCCACTCATAAGGAAGACAATCAATAAATAAATCATGCTCCGACTTCATCACATAACGGTTCACCATACGTGCATGCTACGGGAATCACAAACTTTAACACAAGTATTTCTCAAATTCACAACTACTCAACTAGCACAATTTTAATATCACCATCTCCATATCTCAAAACAATTATCAAGTTTCAAACTTCTCATAGTATACAACACACTCATAAGAGAATTTTATTATTAATCTTGTATACCTAGCATATTAGGATTATTTAAGCAAATTACCATGCTATTTAAGACTCTCAAAATAATCTAAGTGAAGCATGAGAGATCAATAGTTTCTATAAAACAAATCCACCACCGTGCTCTGAAAGATATAAGTGAAGTATTAGAGCAAAACTATATAACTCAAAAGATATAAGTGAACCACATAGAGTATTCTAATAATTTCCGAATCATGTGTGTCTCTCTCAAAAGGTGTGTACAGCAAGGATGATTGTGGTAAACTAACAAATAAAGACTCAAATCATACAAGACGCTCCAAGCAAAACACATATCATGTGGTGAATAAAAATATAGCTCCAAGTAAAGTTACCGATAGAAGTAGACGAAAGAGGGGATGCCATCCGGGCATCCCCAAGCTTGCCGGCTTTTAGGTGTCCTTAGATTATCTTGGGGGTGCAGGCATGCGCGCCGCTAGCGTCGGCGGCCACGAGGCGAAGCAGGAGCCGTCGGGCACTGCCACAGCCAGCGCGCGAGCAAGGCGGCATGCGCGGCAGCCGGCGAGGGTCGGCGCCGGTGGTTGGGGTCGTGATTGCGGAGCCACGAGCGGCGACTGCGGGAGCCTTGCGGAGCGGAGAAGCGGCCATGGCGGACGGCCAAGAGGTGGCACAGGTTGCGCGGCGACTCGGTGGGGAGGACGTGTGGACGCGTTGACCGGCAGGGCCGAGGCGGAGCGGGCAGCTAGGGCGCGGCGCAAGCCGGGCGCGCGGGGCGGACGTCGGGAGCGACCACAAACAAAATCAACCAAAAACAACAACCACACACAAAAACCCACCGCACCCACAAATAAGCACAACGATCACGCAGAATGACGAGCCCCCAACCCCAAGAGTGGCAAACAACACCTACACCAAACTCCAAACACCCAGACACCCCCCGCAAAGCCAACCACACCACCCACGCACCCCCAGCCCATCACGGAACACCAAACAAACCAAACCCCACAAAAACCCAAACGGCACTCGCTTATAACAGTCGGACGCCGGACCCACGACCGGAAAATTCCCGCCCGCCCAACAAAAAACGCGGTACGGCCGCAAGCAACACCTCACAAACCAAAAACAAAAACACAGAGAAGACACCCTCCAAGACAACCAACCACTGTGTCAAATCAGCCTCGACATCGGATCAGGCCGACACAGGACTCAGACACACCCCGGCCCCAGCAACCGAAACAAGCCAAACACTCAAAGCCAACCGCGCCGTGCGCCAAGGCACCACCCTCAGAAGGACCAGCCAATACATACCCAAAATAACCAAATTCACCAACACAATCAAACAAACGCACACACCTACCACGGCGGAGGCCCAAAAAACACACAAACCAAACAACTACACCAAAAAACCCCGACACCACCACCCAACCCAAGAGCATCAGACTAGGAAAGCTGTGCCAAAAATGACGTACGGAACTTAGCTAAACGAATCGAGCCCGAGGAACCAGACGGAAACAGGCGGACACGCCAAGCCGCACGGACTGACCAACGACGAGCTTAGCGAGAATGCGGCAAGGCAAATCTCGAGCGTCACAGCTGCCACGACGACCAAGCAACAGGACTGCATCCCAGGGCCGCAACATTCCACATGAAACAGCACAAGGCTGGATGAAGGCCGTGAAGCTGGGGGGGCCCGTGCGTTAGCAGGAAAGTAGGAAGACAGAATGAATAACCGCAAATTGTCACGGTTAGGAGTGTCGCTTTGCTGACGCCCTCACCTCCCTATACAGTGCGAAAATAACCACCGAAGCAAAGAGCCCCATACAGCCGAGCAACGCCTCAGAAAACTGGTGGTGGTTAGCCAAGAAAGCACGAGTACCTTGCACGGGACCGACCCAGATGGCCAGCGACGCCACCATCCCGAAGAGTGGGTGAAAGCCTGACTCGATCTAGAGACATGAAGGCGATGGTCAATCTGCAGGCACTAGCGCGCCAATAGTCAGAAACCCGATGTGGAACAGTACAACCAAGGATGGCGAAATGAACGCCTACCCCGAAATAACCATAAAAACCCTAACAACAGTCAGACAACGCGGAGAAACTGACAAAATGCCCGGAAGGGTTTAGAGACTATCCGACCGCCATGTAATGGCTAGGAGAACACATCCACCTAAGATCAATATCTCAGTGGGCCATCCTATCCATCACACATTGTACCCGGGTTAAGCTCGATTGTGCTAGTGATAGTTATGTACCATGAGCTTGATGTTAACACAGATAATTGTCTTCGGGAAAATGTGACTATGACTATGATGTCTTGAACCAACGGTGTTGAACCTAGCTGAAAATCTATGTTAAAGTCGTGCAAATGATGTGGTATATAGGGATCAGTGAAGCTGACATCGATGCACGTAACTACCCAAGGCACGGTAGCAAGGCGCAAGTGCGGAGGGGAAAGCAAACCTCGAGAGCCTGCCAGGACGCAAGTGGATGACAAAACCGACCCGAATCTGAAGCGGAGGCCCCGAGCGCACGAAAACGGTCGGGATGTGCCGGCCGTCGCACCTGAAATAGGTGGTCGAAAACAGAAGGCAAGCCAATGGCCGCCGACGAGGACCGACGGACACGTCCCGCACGAGGCCGCTCACGTAGAGGATGCCGGGCCCAAGAATGGTCGACGACCCGACCGCGGCGCAGCCAGCTACGGAGTTGACGCGCGGACGCGCGACCGAGGTGATAAAACCTAGAAAGAAGGATCCGCACCACCCGGACAACAGCGAAAACACACCCAGCCACCAATGTCACGATTGCGGGTACCGTCATAAAGACCGCACGCCAATAGTGCGGCACCACCAAATAGTCAAGCTGGTCCTCTCAAGGGGGGGATGGCACGGGACCGACAATTATGGCCATAAAGGTGGCTATCAGTGTGCGAGGCCGAGAAGACCTGGACCTGCTGAGTAGGCTGCCCCACCCCCGGCGACCCTGAGTAGCGAGTACGCCCGCACCCGGCGTAGTCCATTACACAGTCCAGTTCAAGGGTCTCTCTCGCGCCCGCAGGAGATCAATCCACCCTACTCCTTAGCCTGTCTGAAAGTATATCATGACTATGTATATCTGGTACCCCAAGTGCATTCCTGGAGTTGCCTATCCTCGAAAAGCAGTTCCCGCCAACGGGGCATCTTAGGTACTTCGACATAACTATGCATGTAATGTTGGCGCTGCCCATAACACTGAGTGGACAGGCAAGTAGCTCCCCATGACGCATCACAATAGCCCCAGGTGAGCCATGTGATACACCTTGCTCCGATGCGTGAGTGCCATGTGAGGTGGTAGAGAATGGTAATCTACTGTAGAAATGGCCATACATATTGAATACAGTGTGGACGCCTAGCGCCTTACTCCAACTACCACATAGTGTAGGTGCCTACCTGGGATGCAAGGAGAGCATAGGTGAAGACACTCGGTGTCCAGATCACTTGTCCCTGGGGTCACTGTCATACATAGTGCCCAGGGACTCTATAGCCCGGGACAACTGTACATGATGGCTGGGTTGTGACAACCGTAGAGCACAACGTTGGCCCGGGTAACGGCCGTACCACCGCCTCCGGGGCCCCGCGCAGGCTATAGTTGACTCGGGCAGCCGGCTCGTGACTTCGGCACACGCAAGTACACACGGTAGCCAGGCGAACGCTAGCCCGGGCCTACAGGAATTGGAGCAGGTCGAGCCAGCCACCGCAGCCGGCCTAGTGGAGCTAGTCGGCAGTCCAGCAAGTCCGGCCTGGTGGAGCAGTGGCAGCCAGCAAGCCGGCAGGGGCGGCCGGGAAGTTCGGCAGCCAGCAGCCGGCACTGCACCGTGGAGTACTGCAGCCAGCCAGCCGGCCTGGTGGAGCAGTCAGCACCAGCAGTCGGCCTGGTGGAGCAGTCAGTAGCAACAGCAAGCCCGCAGGAGTAGTGGGACTAAGGAGGCGCTGTTGCAGTAGCCCGATGTCTTTTGAAAGGACATCTATTGTCTCGCAATCTATGGGTACATGCAAATTACATGGTGCTACCACACCTTAGATGCTTTGGTGATACAAGCTCTTCGGAGGCGTTGGATTTGTGACCCAACACCTCCTCGGTGGTTCGAATGGTTTTTTGCAGAAAAGCCCCAAAAGAGTTCGGCCACTGCTTACAAGCACAAAGACTGCTCAGATGCCATTGGATCTCAGATCAAACGACCTCCAAGCTCGTATCACCGTAGCATCCAAGCTGCGATAGCACCTTATGTTTTCTCGCACGGGAGAGTATGAGGTGCTCCCGCACCGTAGATTCTATGGTGATACGAGTTCACTGAGATCTAACGGCCCACAGTAGGAGGTTTGAATGTTTTTGCAATATACGGCTGATAGAGTTTGGGAAATGCGCAGAAAGTACAAGTACTACGCATGTGCCATCTGATCACTGATCATACGACCTAGATGCTCATATCACCGTAGCGGGTAATTAAGCTACGGGGAGCACCTAATATGAGCAACGGGGAGCCGTTGGATCCAAGATGCAGCGGCACACACGAGGCCTGAATGTTTTATTTGCAAAAAAACCTTTGGAGAGTTTGGAAATTGCGCATAATTACAAAGACTACTCCCAAGCCATTGATCTCACTTCCAACGGTGTAAAAACTCGTATCACCATAGCTATCTAAGCTGCGGGGTGGATGTGATATTCTATGCCGCTGTCATTTTTGTTCGTAAACTTGCAAAATAACGTGTAACTCGTGCGTTACTTGTCTAACCGCGCAAAGTGTTTGTTCAAAAAAACCATCCTACACTGAAATATCGGAACAACACACGGGGGTCCCACTTCGTCTTAATCGAATGGTGTTCGAAACTACGAATACTAAAACCCGAAAAACTCTCGCAAGCGAGGATTCGATCCAGGCAGGCGCGGGAGCTTACAACGCCTATTAAGCTTCTCTAGGCCATAAACAAAGAGGCCACCAGACAAGTACGGTTAGTTAGCTCAATGTCCTCCACTAACTTGATCCATCGAGTAGCACGAACTGACTATTGTCGTGTTTGAGTAGAGTGGGGAGCCTTGCTCCTCGCTCAACACACAGGGACTGCACGATCTATGGACTCTTGATTCCGCTCTGACACTATACTGAGTGGAACACCAGCGTCTCGCGAGTCTACCATCCTCTACTTTATCAGCATCCGATCGTCTAAACCTTTGCACCACGAGGCCACACACGAGAATGCTGGCGCTATTAGCTTTTGAACCCGCATCCCAATGGTGGATTAATAACAACTAAAAAAAAAAGCTTGGAAACATTAGGAGAAGCTCGCAGATACAAGAAGACGGTATAGTAGAGCATGAGTCACGCGATAGAGAGAGCTGCACCTCGACTATCATGCGATATTGCTCCGGTGTGCCAACGTTTGCACTGAATAGAAGCTGTGTGCTTCCTTGTGGATGGTGATTTCCATTCGATTCCGAAACCTCGGCTGGTTCCCAAGTCGAACCACTAAAGGTAACTATTGTACTGCATACAGTATAATTTTTAACACACACACGTCTTTTCTTCACTATATGACCGAGACTTTGGACAACCACCTACCGCGCCGGCTTTCGGTGGATTCCTCACCGCTTGAAGTGGTGAACGCATTTATCTTTCATCTAACGTGGGAGGCGCCCTTTCCGCGCGTTTAGTATTACCGGTCCTTTCGTCTGCTATCAGGTGTCGTAGCATTCCGTGAGACGCGAAGTGAAACATAGTAGTTCGTCAACTAATCATGACACAGACCACCATATTTCTCGCCCGTGTGTACTTATCACATCATTGCTTCTCGGACTCCGTGCTGGGCTGGACGACTTAGCTTGGAGTACCCTTACGCTCTCGACGACTCTGACCACACGACTTCTTCTGGTCGGCCACGATCCGCGGCAGCGAAATGGGTCTCGGATACTGGTCTACGCAACTCGCCTCTTTTCATATTACGTACTTCCTGGGTCACGGTTACATTTAAAATATGCCCTAGCCGACCGGGACGGTTCGCTCTTAGCTAGTGTGCGCTCTTGGCTCGCGGGAGGCGGAGTTGTTCTAATATTTTTTGACTTGACGGGAGCAATTGCGTCTGGCGGGCATTTTTCTATTTTTTGTTATTGACGCCGGATGCAGCGCGCGACACAAGGCGGCATGGTTACTGAAGTGTAGTTCATTTTCGCCTGGCCGACGTGTTATATAAACCCGACTCTCTCGCCTGGCATCCCGCTAGAAATACGTCATATCTGGTGGCTTTAACGTGGGTGTGGATACCCCGACTCTCCCTAAAGAAATATCCCGCGCGTGTCATCCGTCGGCCAGTCTTCTCCCGTCAAGTGGCCATTTGCTCCTATCTTCTAGAGCATCTGCTTTCTTTCCATCCTGTTGCATTCCTCTTCCCCATTGCATATCGGCGGATGGCTGGCCCACTTTGGCCAGCACGCAGATCACGGAGTACCGACGGCTGAGGCGGCCACTGACCTTTGGCATGGTCCCTCGCTCGGTCCGTCTGACTGGGAGGGCCGGTTCCGTCTGTGATGCCGACCGTGGTTGACAGCCCGTCCATCACCCAAATAGACATACGATAGCGACCTCAAGACAGCTCGAGAGCGACTTGCAGCGGTGTAGTTGTCGGCCGCCGGCTGCGGGATGCGTGGGATGTATGTCCTGTCTCGGCAGCACTGAACGGATGACCATTGGAATCAAAGCAGAGCGTGTGCGGGGATCGTCGCGCTTCGGTTTTAGCCACAAACGCGTGGGTATGGGTGGGTGTTGAGTGATATGCATCTCATCCTCAATATAGTGTGGGTTTCAGCTATTTCGGGTATTTTGATCACCTAAACCAGGGTGGAGGCTCATGACCTTGAATGTATCATGCTACGTTTCTTACCCAAACCACTAGAGGAGAGTGAGGGTCGAGGAGGCGACACTCTGTATTGGCTGAGCCCATCCCCAGTGCACCCTTTTCTCACCCTTGGCCTAACACTATTCCGTGCACTCTAATATGACCTGTACTGTGAATTTTTCGCCCGTAGTGATAGGGACGCCGATTACTCATTTCGTGTCGCTGGTAGCGGACCATGGATTCCTTATTAAATTTCCATGACTGTGCACCGTATTCACATCTCGAAAATGGACTCGATATATATATACAACAAAAGAATTAGTCTTATCTATGCGAACCACGAACTTATGTACTGGAATGAATTCATATAAAATTATCTACTGATGGTCATGCCCATTCGATTCATCTAATGACCTTTTGAAAGCCACCCTTAGATACGTAGGTAGATGAATATCAATTTACAACAAGGTACGGACAAGAACAAACTGTGGTAGCGCATATACCCAATCTTCAACCAGAATATCTGCGGTAGAAATACATAGAGCTACGGAGTAAGAATATTCCACGTGATTGATAAACGCGAATAATACCAACGGATTCTGATGCTCCTATGTCGCACAAGAAAAGCATCTGAGGCGTCAGAGATTACCTTATTGCTATACATATCGGTAGTTGACAATTGCATCCTTATCACTATAATCATTTGGTCATCTGTACATTTATGAGTGGACTTACCAACTAGCATACAAACTGAATATTGTCGTAGGGCCACAAAGCTTAGCAAATCCTACGGAATGCCATTGGATATTATCCATGCTTCAATCACTATGATATTCTCAGAGACTAACAATAGCATTCGCCAGTGACATATTATAGTTATTTACTCAGTTTGCACAAGCCCTTACGTAAGGGAGATGACTCGGTATTACTCAAAAAAGATGGGAGAATGTGGCAGATTGACGTCTCGCACATTTCAGATTCCCGCTTCCTCAGTAAATTTATATCGGTCTGGTTGGATTCTGCTCACGGATTAATTAATCGTCTGATTTCCATGATTACGACACTCATTAACAACACTCTTATCTTTGTGCGACGCGAGGTAGTGCATAGTTGTATTATGGACACACTATCGTCTCGCCCAATGAACCCTTCAAGAGGAGTATATCTGATGCTTAGGTCTCGCAGTATTTTGATTCGCGTTACACCGCTGCAAGGACCTTAGCCCTGTGATTCTCGCAGGATGAACCCTGCACGTCTCATCTCTCAACCCTGACACGCGCACTTTCCGGAAATTCACTCTATGCTTTAAGAGACATATTATATTACCTGTGTCGCAAGCGGAGTCATATCAATACCAAGCACAGAAGTCCAGGCGCTCGGACACAAGCACGCACTCTGAGATCCTAGCTATCTTTCAGCACAGTGAACCTGTCGGTTACCTCGTGTTCTCAGGCCACCTTTGAAATGATGATGACTAGAGAAATTCCGTACAGCTCTTCGGGCCGGCCGCTTCAGGTGGCTCCAGCCCTTGAGCCTTGAGCTACCGTGGAAGGCAGCATCCTACTCTCTCAAGCTTCACTTTCGGAATAAGTATGCTTATTACGCATATCACTTTAAAGAACGCATTTAGGACCGATGAAAGGCGTAGCAAATTTTGTAGAGTGTTTCGGCCAACGGTAGACGCAGCTGCCACGGGCCGGTATCCTGCTGAACTTTGACCAGACATGATTCGCCTAGTAGCAAGCGCAGCAGTAGATGGCGCAATGACGCTCCGTCTCAAATATTAATCACAAAATATAACGCCATCTTCTGTTCATTCAGATATCGGAGGCCGTGGATGTTATTCGCTTCTGGGTAGGAGATTGTACTGGTTGGAATTTGGAATGTGTCAGCGAGCAGAACCATCAGTTGTTCAGAAGACTTATGCCTGCTGTAGCGTTCCAGGGAGTGTTGTCCTACTCATTAATGACGTTATGTCTACCCCGCCAAACTACTCGCTTCTGTGCCTCCCCCTACGGTCCTCATCCCTTGCTTCCCTCCCTTTCATTTGATCTCTCTTTAAGACTCCTCTCGTCATAGTGTGGAGAGGGGGTAACGGGGCTAGCCGCCAGATTGGACGCCCGTGCTTCCAAAGGGAAGGCAGCATGGGCCAACGGAGGGATTGGGCACGGACGCTTACGGTCCATGCTCTCTTTACTGCGCAGCGCGATCTTGGTTCCATCTTCATTCACACGTCGGGATCGGCTCATTCCCCACCTGGGCTACAATGGTTAGACGGAAAGTGAAAGCTGCAGGAGAGCACTCCCCTGATCCTTCACCGGCCGGAAGACTCTCCTCTCGTCAGATATCTCACCGCTCACAAAGCCATCGGCCCTTGATGTCCAAGCCCCGCTCATCCGAGAGGACATCTCCTTGATCAGAGCAAGTGCCATATGTATTCATGGGCACTCGTCTCTCTGTGATTCACATCTCTTTTCTCGATCTTAGATCCGTGGTTCTTTTCCCATTTAACACGTGCGTACAGAAGGGGTGGTCACAACTCGTGCCCTAGGTCTAGTGGCCGCTAGTGGCGCGTGAATCCCAAGGGGTACCAATTTTCTTGAACTGGCCAATGATTTTACTAGTTTGACGTCTCCTCTCGCCGTGTGAGGTGGTAGCACACCTTCTCACTCCGCCGTGCATTCATTCGCTCTCGCATGTCCGCTGGTATACCTCCTCAGACTCGGGATCGCACCCAATGGCTCGCGCTCTCTAATAATTACCCCTCGTATTTGACGCAAACAACTGCGACGCAGGCTCTGACAGCGTGATTCTTATAGAATAAATCACTTCTCAACCTCTCCTTGCGGCTCGTACCAAACCTTAGTCTTGTCTTAAGCATTGCTCTAGATACTGAATGTATTACTTAATACTCAAATTGTGACTTCGGATACATCCGTATCCTTAGACCAAGATCTAAGACCTGAATTGGCAACTGTAATATGTGGCGCTACTGGACGTTCCGATCTACATGGACGGAGGGAGATTACTTTCAATGAACATCCAATGCCTACCTTGGCTTTAAGAGCGGTATATTGTGCACTACTAGTTCAAACCTTGTGTCTCTGGGTTGTACTCTGCGGAATGTAATCCCTCTGCTGATCAATAGCCGTTTTGAGAGATTTCTGTGTTTCTGAGTGTCTTTGTGCGAGTGCGGTGATTTCGTAGTGTGCATTAGTCTAATGTACGTTTATATTATGGAGTGGACTAAACTACTCCCAAGAAATTATCTCATATTCTTCTATAGGTTGACTCTATAAGCGCGACTCCTAGCGAGTCAGTTCCGAACACTACGTGTATACGTCTGATCATAGTGATCGACGCCGTTACCGTACCGTTCGGGTGTTGGGTCGGCGCCGGATGGCAATCGAGACGATGCACCTTAGAAAGGGTATCTTTCTTGGTCCAGTTTACACTCCATAGCCGGGGCTTAGGTAAACCGCATGTGTAGACCAGAGTTCCACGGTCGACTTCTCTGTATCTGCGAGACCCTTACGACGATGATACCTCCTGTTCAGGGACTTTAGGAACACTCTACTCCGGTAAATGTCGCAAATATCCCTCTTGTGATTCTACCGCCGCTCGCAGGGGTTCGCGCTGTAGTGCCCGCAGATGTGTTATTTACAGCCAGAATAAGGTATCCAGGTCCCGCCGCGCGTTCAACGTAATAGGTATAATTTAATCTCCTTCGACAGGGGTCTTCTCGTGTGAAACTTGAAATTTTTAGAACCAGGTCCGCGCTGTGAAAGTGAAGTTACTCAAAGTCATGCCGTGGTGAACCGTGGGATGGAGATCGAGTCTAAGGATCGAACCCATGGTACAGTCTCTCTGCTACTGGACTTTGGAAATAAAGCTAATCCTCAAAACGTTTGCCCTTTTTGTTATTTCATGCAGATTGTTTGGCTGACGTGTCCCTTGTCGTCAACTTCAGCATGGTGTCTGATTGTCTTGAACATGTGTAACTGGTAGTTCCTTGTTGGTCACCAGTGGTATCGGGATTACAACGGTATCTAATCTCGGGAGTATGTCGTGGTTAAGCATTCCCCGATTAGAGTAATGGTGGTTGTATCAGGAGTTCGATTAAGTCCATGACATCCGTGGTTTCGTCGATTTCAGATTTCATCGCTGGTAAACATGTTGTGGAAGCATCTCATCCAGAGATTCCGCTATTGGTTATTTGGCCAGGACTCTTGCGGGGTCATGTCTGCATGGTTCCCAACCCGTAGGGTCTACACAGGGCTTTAAGTCCGTGTACAGCTGCGGCTAGGGTTATTTAGAATGTGATTAGATCCTCGACAACCCAAGCTATACAATTTTCTCGCTTGGTTTGAGTCCCGGTATGAGGACCTCTTCGATCTACCGTCCGGACGCACAGAGGAGTGTGCCGGATATGCTGTCCGGGAGGTAAAAATATATTATAGGAAGTTTGCTGTTTTTCGCATCCGGACAAGTTTTCGGGTGTCACCTGGTATTTTGGTTTACGGGGGACTCGGAAGGGTTCCCCGGGGGGTTGTGTCTATGATAAATCAGCCGGTGGGCCATATCCTGGCGGCCCCAACCGAGATGATCGGTGGTGGCCAGCGGCACTGTCGTATGGGCCTGATCATCTGTTTTTGTCGGTGTTGCGCCTTTGGCAGTTGAGTGGGCGAAAGGAAAGGACCACTCTGTTAGGTTCTCGAGCAGACTAGCCCTAAGAGGCCCAGCGACCTACAAAGAGAAGAGGTAATAAGGGAGAGGAGTCCGTGATATGGGGGAAGGACATCTCGATGATGCCTTGGGATGGTGAAGGGATGGAACTTCCATCCCTCTCCCCCCGACGGATGAGCAGTCCACTCCGGCGCCCTGCTCCTCTGGAGGTAAGGGCTAAAGTGCTTGCGCGTTACATGTCCCCTCTCCGGCTTTGCGCTTTTTATTCGTGGGGTGGCCCAAGGAGTGGAAACCTATCTAAGTGAGCCTGGCTCCGGCTCCCTCTCGCCTCCTGTGACACATATCTGCCCTCCTTCCCGCAACGCTTTGAGCAAAGCCCTGTTTGGTAATCCGCTTACATTCCACACAGGGCCTCGTGACTGCTGGATCTCGCGCTCCGGTCAAGCCTCTCCCTCTCTCCATTATGCAATGGTGAGTCTAGTCAAGAGGCGTCTGGGGAGACGTTACGGTTCTAACGGTTTACGTGGGGAGACTTTTGCTACTGTCTTTGTGTAGTACGCGGAAGTTGGGATGCTATGTCTCCGTTCCGTACTGTGAGTTGGCCGTAGTTGCTAGGATTCATCGGTGATTTGGATCACGACGAGTACGACTCCATCAACCCCGTTCTCTTGAATGCTTCTGCGCGCGATCTACAAGGGTATGTAGATCCACTCCTCCCTCGTTGCTAGATGACTCCATAGATTGATCTTGGTGACACGTAGGAAAATTTTGAATTTATGCTACGTTCCCTAACAGTGGCATCATGAGCAAGGGTCTATGCGTAGTTACTATGCACGAGTAGAACACAAAGTAGTTGTGGGCGTTGATTTTGTTCAATATGCTTACCGTTACTAGTCCAATCTTGATTCGGCGGTATTGTGGGATGAAGCGGCCCGGACCAACCTTACACGTATGCTTACGTGAGACCGGTTCCACCGACAAACATGCACTAGTTGCATAAGGTGGCTGGCGGGTGTCTGTCTCTCCCACTTTAGTCGGATCGGATTCGATGAAAAGGGTCCTTATGAAGGGTAAATAGCAATTGGCATATCACGTTGTGGTTTTGCGTAGGTAAGAAACGTTCTTGCTAGAAACCCATAGCAGCCACGTAAAACATGCAAACAACAATTAGAGGACATCTAACTTGTTTTTGCAGGGTATGCTATGTGATGTGATATGGCCAAAAGGATGTGATGAATGATATATGTGATGTATGAGATTGATCATGTTCTTGTAATAGGAATCACGACTTGCATGTCGATGAGTATCACAACCGGCAGGAGCCATAGGAGTTGTCTTAATTTATTTATGACCTGCGTGTCAACATAAACGTCATGTAATTACTTTACTTTATTGCTAACCGTTAGCTGTAGTAGTAGAAGTAATAGATGACGTGACAACTTCATGGAGACACGATGATGGAGATCATGATGATGGAGATCATGGTGTCATGCCGGTGACGATGATGATCATGGAGCCCCAAGATGGAGATCAAAGGAGCTATATGATATTGGCCATATCATGTCACTATTATTTGATTGCATGTGATGTTTATCATGTTTTTGCATCTTGTTTACTTAGAATGACGGTAGTAAATAAGATGATCCCTCATTAAAATTTCAAGAAAGTGTTCCCCCTAACTGTGCACCGTTGCGACAGTTCGTAGTTTCGAAGCACCACGTGATGATCGGGTGTATAGATTCTTACGTTCGAATACAACGGGTGTTGACGAGCCTAGCATGTACAGACATGGCCTCGGAACACATGCAAACACTTAGGTTGACTTGACGAGCCTAGCATGTACATACATGGCCTCGGAACACAGAAGACCGAAAGGTCGAGCATGAGTCGTGTGGTAGATACGATCAACATGAAGATGTTCACCGACGTTGGCTAGTCCGTCTCACGTGATGATCAGACACGGCCTAGTTGACTCGGATCATGTAATCACTTAGATGACTAGAGGGATGTCTATCTGAGTGGGAGTTCATAAGATGAACTTAATTATCCTGAACATAGTCAAAAGATCTTTGCAAATTATGTCGTAGCTCGCGCTTCAGTTCTACTGTTTAGATATGTTCCTAGAGAAAATTTAGTTGAAAGTTGATAGTAGCAATTATGCGGACTAGGTCCGTAAACCGACGATTGTCCTCATTGCTTCATAGAAGGCTTATGTCCTTAATGCACCGCTCAGTGTGCTGAACCTCGAACGTTGTCTGTGGATGTTGCGAACATCTGACATACACGTTTTGATAACTACGTGATGGTTCAGTTAAACGGTTTAGAGTTGAGGCACCGAAGACGGTTTTTGAAACATCGCAAAACATATGAGATGTTTTGAGGGCTGAAATTGGGATTTCAGGCTCGTGCCCACGTCAAGAGGTATAAGACCTCCGACGATTTTCTTAGCCTACAAACTAAGGGAGAAAAGCTCAATTGTTGAGCTTGTGCTCAGATTGTCTGAGTACAACAATCATTTGAATCGAGTGGGAGTTGATCTTCCAGATGAGATAGTGATGTTTCTCCGAAGTCATTACCACCAAGCTGCTAGAGCTTCGTGTTGAACTATAATATATCAGGGATATATATGATGATCCTTGAGATATTAGCGATGTTTGACACCACGAAAGTAGAAATCAAGAAGGAGCATCAATTGTTGATGGTTAGTGAAACCACTAGTTTCAAGAAGGGCAAGGGCAAGAAGGGATACTTCATGACACGGCAATTCAGCAGCTTAAGGTTATAAAGGAAGCTTGTATGTGGTTACCGAATGTTGTTCGGAGTCCCGGATGAGATCCCGAACGTCACGAGGAGTTCCGGAATGGTCCGGAGGTAAAGATTTATATATAGGAAGTCCTATTTCGGCCATCGGGACAAGTTTCGGGGTCATCGGTATTGTACCGGGACCACCGGAAGGGTCCCGGGGGCCCACCGGGTGGGGCCACCTATCCCGGAGGGTCCCATGGGCTGAAGTGGGAAGGGATCCAGCCCAAAGTGGGCTGGGGCGCCACTTCCCTTATGGCCCATGCGCCTAGGGTGAAGGGGGAACCCTAAGGAAGAGTCCCAAGGAGGGAAGGCACCTCCTAGGTGCCTTGGGGGGGAGGGAAACCTCCCCTGGCCGCCGCCCCCTAGGAGATTGGATCTCCTAGGGCTGGTGCACCCCCCCTTGGGCTCCCTATATATAGTGAGGTAGGAGGGCCTCTTGAGATACACCTTATGCCTTCGGTGCAGCCCCTCCCTCTCTCCTAAGTCCTTCTCCTCTCCCGTGGTGCTTGGCGAAGCCCTGCAGGATTGCCACGCTCCTCCACCACCACCACGCCGTTGTGCTGCTGCTGGATGGAGTCTTCCTCAACCTCTCCCTCTCTCCTTGCTGGATCAAGGCATGGGAGACGTCACCGGGCTGTACGTGTGTTGAACGCGGAGGTGCCGTCCGTTCGGCACTTGGTCATCGGTGATTTGGATCACGACGAGTATGACTTCATCAACCCCGTTCTCTTGAATGCTTCCGCGCGCGATCTACAAGGGTATGTAGATCCACTCCTCCCTCGTTTCTAGATGACTCCATAGATTGATCTTGGTGACACGTAGGAAAATTTTGAATTTATGCTACGTTCCCCAACAATATTGTGATGGCAAAATGAAAACATCATTCACACTGAAAACTTTAAAAGCATGCTTGCACAATATACCTGTAAAATACGGATACCATATTTCATCAATTTGTATTAGAAACTAGTATATTGGAAATTAAATAAAGCATACATACCTATGGATTCATACTTTCTTTAACAACATGTAATGGTAGTATCCGCAGTATTGAATATAACTTTTGGTCCATACTCACTATTCATATGTGTAACCATGTATGTCAACACTGACCCCTCAGTTTGTAACAAATTACAAGACATCGAAAATTGTCCTATAAATTCTTCCTCGAACTCTGAATACATCCTCCTTGTATATGATTCGGATGCGGTCTTCAGCAAAGGTAACTTAGATGAGTAAGTAATCGGGTTCTTTCGACGCGAACTAAAATCTGCATCCAACTCATTTTCCCGAAGACTATGAGAAACCTTCTCACATTCTACAAGGAGTTCGGAGAGACCAAGTCTCCTACGAAATCTTTGCTTGAAGACATTATTCATACCTTCACTCCTTTGAGTCGAGTTCATATCAGCTGTAAATGAGTCACGATAGACAGCAGCCCACTTTTCCCTCAACTCATATAACTTTGCCATCCATTCGTTGTCCTGGAGGTTGTACCGATCCAACAATTCATGCCACTTCTTGTTGAACTTATACTCTGATCTATCTTCATAGACACATCTCTTAAAATCAAGTAGAAAATTCTCAGGATGCTCATGAATTACATGTCCAAGATGTTTAGCAGCATTAAGATAAATGTGCGATAGACAAAGTCGATGACTTGTATTTCGAAACACATATGCAACTGCTCCTGCCATGGCCGCATCCTGATCAGTGAAAATTGTGCTTGGATGCTTACCTGACATTGCTGTTAGAAAGGTTTCAAACAACCAAACAAATGACTCAATGGTCTCATTATATAACAACGCTGCCCCAAAAATTATAGTCTGCTTGTGATGGTTGGTTCCCAGGATTGGAGCAAAAGGCATTTCAAACTTATTAGTTTGAAACGTAGTGTCAAATGATATAGCATCTCCGAAACATGCGTAATCCATGATAGACTGTCCGTCTTCCCAAAAGAAATTAGCAATCCGACCATCTTTCTCATCTACTTGAATGGCATAAAAAAATGTTGGATCCTCTCTCTGCTTATTTTTCAAGTATTCTAGAAGTGTTTGTGAATCATTTGATTCTAAGTACTTTTTGCGCTCACGACCAATCTCGTTATTGCAGTCCATCTTTGCGAATGGCACTTTGTCTGGTCCTCCATAAAATGCTACCATGAAGTCATACACCTGGGATGGCTTCATTCCGGCTTCCCGTTTCTGGCCAATTAGATGTCTGTCTGCTTCTATAACATGTCATTGGGACCTCAGTTTGTGCACCTTATTGGGACTAGCAAGATAATGATTATGATCGGTTACAACCTTTTGCACCGTCCAAATCCCCTCTCTGCTAACACTGAACTAAATACGGGCATTGCAATCCGTCCTTGTAGTGTCCTTCGACGACTCGGTTTCTCGATGGCCTTGGTTACTGCAAACAATTCTTTTTTGATATATAGTACCATCATGTCGACACTTTGTCTGGTTCTTTCTAATACTAAATCCAACTTTGCCAGCATATGTGTTATACATGTCATAGGCGTCTTTCTCTGACTCAAACGTTTTCCCAACTTCAGGAACCTGCAGTACACATAGTTCAAAGTTAAATTTTCTATTACCACAATGCGATGTAAAAAGATAAATTTCGCTTGAATTTGAGCCGAGAGACCGTCGTACCTGAATTGTTTGCTCTCCATTTTCTCCACGACCATCCGTAACTGCGTCATCTTGCTGGCCTCCTCCTGACATGACTTGTGGCGGCGGCAAGTCCATGGTGCATGTCGTGGCTTCTGACATCGTATACGACGGACGGTACAATTTGGAGCAGCGACTGTTGTCATCAACGAGGTTTACATGGTGCAAGCCAGAGGTAGAACCACCATGGTCGTCGTTCCAGGCGACGGTGTGAGATTCCGGCATGGCCACTCCCGACCTTCTCGACGACAGCTCTGCTTCAGATTGCGGCAGCACGGCCAGTGGCAGCCGTGGCTGTCCTTCTAGCCCGATCCCGTCATGCAAGGGAGAGGGCGTGTTTCGACGGCCGGCGGACATGGCTATCGTTCCTCCTGCTGCAGTGAGCGTCGGGCCAGGGAACTGGCGGCTAGTCGCATCGCCTGGAGGACACCGTTCCGGTTGCTCAGCCATCAGAAATTCTCGATTGGATTGATGGAGGATTGGAGGCGGACAAGGCTGCAGCTACGCATCTCATCGGGGCTATGATCTGATCGGAAGCAATCACGTAACTATGGGAGCCAATATCGCACGTACAGGTTCAGTTTTGGAGCCGAGCCATACGCATGCGTGCGGCGATTGGAGCCGAGCTGCGTATCGCTTGGACAAAATTGAGGACGGCGTGCGATTGTCCAGCTGTACACGTGGCAGCAGATGACGTCCAGGTTGCAAAGGATGAGGTTTGCAACCGGTATGCACGGAATTTTTTTCTGTGTTTAGCGAAACACTCAAAGCTATAGATACGTACACACAAAAAAACCAGCTTAAAAAGCGCCGACACCTGCCTGGCAACAGCACATTTGAAGAAGTGGAAAACAAACTCTATCTCAGTGCAATGCACACATACTTTAAGCCACATGTTATAATTTTGCTCTGTGAAAAAAGCCACAAGAAGCCCTGAATTCTAGGATGAACTTTGACCTGCCAAACGGAAGGTATATATATAGGTTGAACTCATCTAGAATTAATAACTAGTTTGGAACCCTCCCTTACGATATACCTCTTGACCCAACAGCCAATCAAGAAGATCAGGTTGGGATTCCCAAGCCACCACATTCTTTCTTTGTACATACAGAGAGCCAATTGGCTAGATGAACCTTTTTCTCTCCTAAACTATCACTCCACAGGCAGTAAGACTAGCCACAATGGGTAGTAACATAAACTAGTAACATGTACTCCCTCCATCCCGAAAAACATGTCGCACATGTAGTTCATTGCTAATTTTGCAAAATAGCCCTCATAGTTTCAAAACCGTCGCAAACAAGTCCTTCCACCCTGTCTTCTTCCTCCGCCGTCGCCCGTGCGTCGCCAGGGGCTGGCGCCGCCAAGCTACATGATTTGTCGCCCATCAGGAAGTGCTCCGACGCCGTCGTGCCTCCGTCGCCACGTACCTTCAATGCCGTTGCCAAGTACCTGCTCCGCCACCACCGCCCTGACCTGCCGCCGCCACGATCACCTCCCGCCACGGCTACCTGTGTGGGCGTCACCGGAATTTCCCACCATGATCCGGTGGAGCAGGAGCTCCCTCTCATCGTCCTCGAGCTACCGCGATTCCTCCTCCAGCTCCCGCGAGTCCACCTTGAGCTGCCTCCCGTGCGCCACCGCGATCCCTCCCGCCATGATCCCCTACGGGCATCGCCGGAACCAGCCTCCACAATCCGGTGGATAGGAGCTCGCGCGCGTCCCCCTCTATCTCCCTCGAGTCCTCTTCGATCTCCCATGCGCCGCCGTGCTGCTCCTTCTCCTCTGTCTGCGTGCCCGCACGACTGTTTCTCCTCTGCTTCTCCCCTGTCGCCGGTGGAGCTAGACCGTGATGTTGCTGCTCCTCCGCCCGTGTTGATGTTGCTGCTCCTATGCCCGTGACCATGCCGTGTTGCTGATCCAATTGATTGTGCTGCTGCTGCTGCTCCTCTGACTGTGTTGATGCTACTGATCCTCTGCCCGTATTGTTGTTGTTGCTGCTAATTGCAATCTGAAGAATTGCTACCTGAAAATTCAGAGACAATATCATCAGAGAAGGTACTCCATCAGAGTAAAATTGCTACCTGAAAATTTGTCAAATTGATTTACTGTTAACTGAATCATGACAACGCCAATCATGGAGCGCACTCAATCATGTAGGACTACATTCATTGTTATACAGAAACTATCGTTGATCATTGTGATAATACGTGTCCTAGCTCTAATGCTCTCTGAACACTCTATACATTCATTGTTCCCAGCCAATTTTGATTCCAATCAAAGTGTTGTTTGGACTGGCAAAACAAACAAAGATCACTCCAATTTTGAACAAACAGCTGGTTTAGATTATCTGAAATGCCTATATCAGATGATATTCCTCCAACAAATCCATTTTAAGCAACATCAATGATTTCTGCTGGTTTAGATTATTTGAGGAGCACCTTCATTTCTTAGTCATAACATGTTGTTACAAAGGAGCAGCTTCATAACATGGTGTTTTTGAAGTTTGGAGTACAAAATTTAGTTTGATACTGCCAGTTTGGAGTACTGTTTGCAACTTATGAAAGCAACTTCTGTAAAATGGCTATGTTTAGTGAAAACATCACCAGACTGTTAAAATTCAGTTAAAAGATCTATACCTTGATGCAGACTAAAGGGAGTAGGTTAACTGATCTGGTCCTGTGGCTGGTCGAACTATACCATGCCAAAGTATTTCCTGTAGAGAGAGAAAACAAAAATAAGCAAACATAAATTGATTGGAATGTGATGGTAGTTTCAGTTAACTGACAATAAGAATTCTGCAAAATAGTGTTAACTGAATTCTTTTCAGTAAAGGGGAGTATGATCTTAGTTTACATTGCCGTCAGAGATTCACACATGATCCCCTAATTATTTTGTGTGTGGTGATGGAGGGGATTCATCAAACACAAATGCATGCATGTTGGTTGCACATCTCTTATCTCAGGATGTACTCACAGTTATTGATCAGTGTTAACTGAATTCTTTTCAGTAAAGGGGAGTAGAAAGTTCTAATCACAATTATTGATGCTAATTCACTAGGAGTAGTTTATATGCAAAGGTAATAAATCAGTTTTGATTCTATTGATAGGAGTATATTTTTCTTGACACTTTTCTACCATAGGCATGGTACTATGAGCAAGTAAAATTCAGCAAAACTACTCTAACTAGAGTAAAATTCTGTTAACTACTCTAACTAGAGAAAATGGCTTATGGTTAGAGCAAAGTGTTTGGCTGCCATGGCAGCCTTTCTATAAATGGTGCCATGGCAGCCATTTGTAGAAAGGCTGCCATGGCAGCATTTCTTGTTTGGCTACCGTGGCAACCAAACTAGAAATGGTGCCATGGCACCTATTTCTTGTTTGACTTGCATACTCATTTTGTGTGTGCATATTCTTGTTATAGTACCATGGTGTACTCATCTTTTGTCATTGATGGCAGGAAACATAACTATGGATTTGAACTTGATGCCTCAAAAGGAAGAACATGAAACTATTGATTTGAACTTGATGCCTTAAGAGGAAGACGATGAAGGTATTAATTTGAATTGGATCCCTGAAGAGGAGGAACATCAAGTGGCAGATAATGGAGCTATGGATTTGAACTTGATGCCTCAAGACGAAGACGATGAAGCTATGAATCGGATGCCTCAAGAAGATGAAGGGCAAGAGGATGAAGCTCAAGAGGAAGAGGATGAAGTTATGAATTTGATACTTCAAGAGAAAAGAAGAGAATTGTCAGATAAGGAGAGGCATGGTGTTTACTTCGCCTTGCTGGTAATCGAGCTCAGAGATGGGTCTGTTCAACCAGACGACAAGCTGCTAGTCTCAAACCTGTTGGACATAAGTGTACGATCTGTTGAAAGAATCTGGGAAGATGCCAAAAAGCAAATTTCCGATGTCAAAGAAGTAGATGTCTCAAGCAAGAAGCCAGGAAGATCCGACCGAAAGAGAAAGGGGCTGGATCTAGCGAGGACCTCAACAATCCCACTGAATAAAAGAAGGACTATTCAATCTCTGGCACGGTCTCTAGGTATGGCCCGATCGACCCTACATAAGAGGTTCCAGTTGAATGAGCTCAACCGCATCACAAGCACCGTGAAGCCTCACCTCAAGCTAGAGAACAAGCTTGCGAGATTGAAATTTTGTATGTCCATGGTCGATGACAATTCGATCTCAACTTCTCGGGCTATGTTCAAACCAATGACGAATATGGTTCACATCGATGAGAAGTGGTTTGACATGACGAGAGTGAAGAATAGTTACTATGTACTTCCAGGAGAACCTGAACCGAAGCGCACCGTGTCAAACACTCACAACATTGGGAAGGTAATGTTCCTCACAGCTGTTGCCAGGCCTCGATATAACAATGAGGGGGATCTAACATTCGATGGGAATATTGGCATTTGGGCATTTGTCGAAGAGACTGAGGCGAAGCGGATAAGTTAGAACAGAACAAAGGGAACAAAAGTGTTGACATCAGTGAAAGTAACCAGGCCTGTGTGCAGAGATTTTCTAATCAATAAGGTTATCCCGACAATTCAGGATAAGTGGCTTGACGATGATGAGGGAGCAACAATATGTTGGGGAACGTTGCAGAAAACAAAAAAATTTCTACGGTTTCACCAAGATCCATCTAGGAGTTCATCTAGCAACGAGTGATTGGATTGCATCTACATACCTTTGTAGATCACGCGCGGAAGCGTTCAAAGAACGGGGATGAGGAAGGCGTACTCGACGTGATCCAAATCACCGGAGATCCTAGCGCCGAACGGACGGCACCTCCACGTTCAACACACGTACGGTCAGCGTAACATCTCCTTCTTCTTGATCCAGCAAGGGGGAAAGGAGAGAGAGGTTGAGGAAGATGGCTCCAGCAGCAGCACGACGGCGTGGTGGTGGATGGAGCTGCAGTACTCCGGCAGGGCTTCGCCAAGCACTATGGAGGAGGAGGAGGTGTTGGAGAGGGAGAGGGAGGCACCAAAGGACAAGGTAAGGATGAGTTCATGGCCATCCTCCCCCCACTATATATAGGGGGCCTCCAAGGGGGGGGGGCGCCGGCCCTAGGAGATCTAATCTCCTAGGGGGGGCTGCGGCCAAGGGGTGGGGGGCTTGCCCCCCAAGCAAGGGGGCGCCCCCTTTAGGGTTTCCCCCAACCCTAGGCGCATGGGCCTCTTGGGGCTGGTGCCCTTGGCCCATGTAGGCCAAGGAGCATCCCCTACAGCCCATGTGGCCCCCCGGGACAGGTGGCCCCACCCGGTGGACCCTCGGGACCCTTCCGGTGGTCCCGGTACAATACCGGTGACCCCGAAACTTGTCCCGATGCCCGAAATAGTACTTCCTATATATAATTCTTTACCTCCGGACCATTCCGGAACTCCTCGTGACGTCCGGGATCTCATCCGGGACTCCGAACAACATTCGGATTACTGCATATACATATCCCTACAACCCTAGCGTCACCGAACCTTAAGTGTGTAGACCCTACGGGTTCGGGAGACATGTAGACATGACCGAGACGAATCTCCGGTCAATAACCATCAGCGGGATATGGATACCCATGTTGGCTCCCACATGTTCCTCGATGATCTCATCGGATGAACCACGATGTCGAGGATTCAAGCAACCCCGTATTCAATTCCCTTTGTCAATCGGTATGTTACTTGCCCGAGATTCGATCGTCGGTATCCCAATACCTCGTTCAATCTCGTTACCGGCAAGTCACTTTACTCGTACCATAATGCATGATCCCGTGACCAGACACTTGGTCACTTTGAGCTCATTATGATGATGCATTACTGAGTGGGCCCAGTGATACCTCTCCGTCATACAGAGTGACAAATCCCAGTCTTGATCCATGTCAACCCAATAGACACTTTCGGAGATACCCGTAGTATACCTTTATAGTCACCCAGTTACGTTGTGACGTTTGGTATACCCAAAGCACTCCTACGGTATCCGGGAGTTACACGATCTCATGGTCTAAGGAAAAGATACTTGACATTGGAAAACTCTAGCAAACGAACTATACGATCTTATGCTATGTTTAGGATTGGGTCTTGTCCATCACATCATTATCCTAATGATGTGATCTCGTTATCAATGACATCCAATGTCCATAGTCAGGAAACCATGACTATCTGTTGATCAACGAGCTAGTCAACTAGAGGCTTACTAGGGACATGTTGGTGTCTATTATTCACACATATATTACGATTTCCGGATAACACAATTATAGCATGAATAAAGACAATTAGCATGAACAAGGAAATATAATAATAATGCTTTTATTATTGCCTCTAGGGCATATTTCCAACAGTTTCCCACTTGCACTAGAGTCAATAATCTAGTTACATTGTGATGAATTGAACACCCATGGAATTCTGGTGTTGATCATGTTTTGCTCTAGGGAGAGGTTTAGTCAACGGATCTGCTACATTCAGGTCCGTGTGCACTTTACGAATATCTATGTCTCCATCTTGAACATTTTCACGAATGGAGTTGAAGCGACGCTTGATGTGCCTTGTCTTCTTGTGAAACCTGGGCTCCTTGGCAAGAGCAATAGCTCCAGTGTTGTCACAGAAGAGCTTGATCGGCCCCGACGCATTGGGTATGAATCCTAGGTCGGTGATGAACTCCTTCACCCAAATTGCTTCATGTGCTGCCTCCGAGGCTGCCATGTACTCCGCTTCACATGTAGATCCCGCCACGACGCTCTGCTTGCAACTGCACCAGCTTACTGCCCCACCATTCAAAATATACACGTATCCGGTTTGTGACTTAGAGTCATCCAGATCTGTGTCGAAGCTAGCGTCGACGTAACCCTTTACGACGAGCTCTTCGTCACCTCCATAAACGAGAAACATTTCCTTAGTCCTTTTCAGGTACTTCAGGATATTCTTGACCGCTGTCCAGTGTTCCTTGCCGGGATTACTTTGGTACCTTCCTACCAAACTTACGGCAAGGTTTACATCAGGTCTTGTACACAGCATGGCATACATAATAGACCCTATGGCCGAGGCATAGGGGATGGCACTCATCTCTTCTATATCTTCTGCCGTGGTCGGACATTGAGCTGAGCTCAATTTCACACCTTGTAATACAGGCAAGAACCCCTTCTTAGACTGATCCATATTGAACTTCTTCAATATCTTATCAAGGTAAGTGCTTTGTGAAAGACCTATGAGGCGTCTTGATCTATCTTTGTAGATCTTGATGCCTAATATATAAGCAGCTTCTCCAAGGTCCTTCATTGAAAAACTCTTGTTCAAGTAGGCCTTTATGCTGTCCAAGAGTTCTATATCATTTCCCATCAAAAGTATGTCATCTACATATAATATGAGAAATGCTACAGAGCTCCCACTCACTTTCTTGTAAACACAGGCTTCTCCATAAGTCTGTGTAAACCCAAACGCTTTGATCATCTCATCAAAGCGAATGTTCCAACTCCGAGATGCTTGCACCGGCCCATAAATCGAGCGTTGGAGCTTGCACACCTTGTCAGCATTCTTAGGATCGACAAAACCTTCTGGCTGCATCATATACAATTCTTCCTTAAGGAAACCATTAAGGAATGCCGTTTTGACGTCCATTTGCCATATTTCATAATCATAGAATGCGGCAATCGCTAACATGATTCGGACGGACTTCAGCTTCGCTACCGGTGAGAAAGTCTCATCGTAGTCAACCCCTTGAACTTGTCGATAACCCTTAGCGACAAGCCGAGCTTTATAGATGGTCACATTACCATCCGCGTCTGTCTTCTTCTTAAAGATCCATTTATTTTCTATGGCTCGCCGCTCTACGGGCAAGTCAGTCAAAGTCCATACTTCGTTTTCATACATGGATCCTATCTCGGATTTCATGGCTTCCAGCCATTTGTCGGAATCCGGGCCCGCCATCGCTTCTTCATAGTTCGAAGGTTCACCGTTGTCTAACAACATGATTTCTAAGACAGGGTTGCCGTACCACTCTGGTGCCGAACGTGTCCTTGTGGACCTTCGAATTTCAGTAGGACCTTGATCAGAAGTATCTTGATCATCATCATTATTTTCCTCTCTTGTCGATGCAGGCACCTCAGGAACATTTTCTTGAGTTACGCCATTTTCCGGTTCAAGAGGTAATACTTCATCAAGTTCTACTTTCCTCCCACTTACTTCTTTCGAGAGAAACTCTTTCTCTAGAAAGGACCCATTCTTGGCAACAAAGATCTTGCCTTTGGATCTGAGGTAGAAGGTATACCCAATAGTTTCTTTAGGGTATCCTATGAAGACGCATTTTTCCGACTTGGGTTCGAGCTTTTTAGGTTGAAGTTTCCTGACATAAGCATCACATCCCCAAACCTTTAGAAACGACAGCTTAGGTTTCTTCCCAAACCATAATTCAAACGGTGTCGTCTCAACGGATTTCGACGGAGCCCTATTTAAAGTGAATGCGGCAGTCTCTAAAGCATACCCCCAAAAGGATAGCGGTAAATCGGCAAGAGACATCATAGATCGCACCATATCTAATAGAGTGCGATTACGACGTTCGGACACACCATTACGCTGAGGTGTTCCAGGCGGCGTGAGCTGTGAAACTATTCCACATTTTCTTAAGTGTGTGCCAAACTCATGACTCAAGTATTCTCCTCCACGATCTGATCACAGGAACTTGATTTTCCTGTCACGTTGATTCTCAACCTCACTCTAAAATTCCTTGAACTTTTCAAAGGTTTTAGACTTGTGTTTCATTAAGTAGACATACCCATATCTACTCAAGTCATCAGTGAGGGTGAGAACATAACGATAGCCACCGCGAGCCTCAACACTCATTGGACCGCACACATCAGTATGTATGATTTCCAATAAGTTGGTTGCTCGCTCCATTGTTCCTGAGAACGGAGTCTTGATCATTTTACCCATGAGGCATGGTTCGCACATGTCAAATGATTCGTAATCAAGAGACTCTAAAAGTCCATCAGCATGGAGCTTCTTCATGCGTTTGACACCTATGTGACCAAGGCGGCAGTGCCACAAGTACGTGGGACTATCATTATCAACCTTACATCTTTTGGTACTCACACTATGAATATGTGTAGCATTACGCTCGAGATTCATTAAGAATAAACCATTTACCATTGGAGCATGACCATAAAACATATCTCTCATATAAATAGAACAACCATTATTCTCAGATTTAAATGAGTAGCCATCTCGAATTAAACGAGATCCTGATACAATGTTCATGCTCAAACTTGGCACTAAATAACAATTATTGAGGTTTAAAACTAATCCCGTAGGTAAATGAAGAGGTAGCGTGCCGACGGCGATCACATCGACCTTGGAACCATTCCCGACGCGCATCATCACCTCGTCCTTCGCCAGTCTCCGCTTATTCCGCAGCTCCTGCTTTGAGTTACAAATGTGAGCAACTGCGCCGGTATCAAATACCCAGGAGCTACTACGAGTACTGGTAAGGTACACATCAATTACATGTATATCACATATACCTTTCGTTTTGCCGGCCTTCTTGTCCGCTAAGTATTTGGGGCAGTTCCGCTTCCAGTGACCACTTTCCTTGCAATAAAAGCACTCAGTCTCGGGCTTGGGTCCATTCTTTGGCTTCTTCCCGGCAGCTTGCTTGCCGGGCGCGGCAACTCCCTTGCCGTCCTTCTTGAAGGCTTTCTTACCCTTGCCCTTCTTGAACTTAGTGGTTTTATTCACCATCAACACTTGATGTTCCTTTTTGACTTCTACCTCTGCTGATTTCAGCATTGCAAATACTTCAGGAATGGTCTTTTCCATCCCCTGCATATTGAAGTTCATCACAAAGCTCTTGTAGCTCGGTGGAAGTGACTGAAGGATTCTGTCAATGACCTCGTCATCCGGGAGATTAACTCCCAGCTGAGTCAAGAGGTTATGCAACCCAGACATAGTGAGTATGTGCTCACTGACAGAACTATTTTCCTCCATCTTACAGCTGAAGAATTTGTCGGAGACTTCATATCTCTCGACCCGGGCATGAGCTTGGAAAACCATTTTCAGCTCTTCGAACATCTCATATGCTCTGTGTCTCTCAAAACTCTTTTGGAGCCCCGGCTCTAAGCTGTAAAGCATGCCGCACTGAACAAGGGAGTAGTCATCGATACGTTCCTGCCAAGCGTTCATAACGTCTTGTTCTGCAGGGAGAACAGGTGCATCACCTAGCGGTGCTTGTAGGACATAATCTTTCTTGGCAGCTATGAGGATGATCCTCAGGTTCCGGACCCAGTCCGTGTAGTTGCTGCCATCGTCTTTCAGCTTGGTTTTCTCTAGGAACGCGTTGAAGTTGAGGACTACGTTGGCCATTTGATCTACAAGACATATTGTAAAGATTTTAGACTAAGTTCATGATAATTAAGTTCATCTAATCAAATTATAATGAACTCCCACTTAGATAGACATCCCTCCAGTCATCTAAGTATAACATGATCCGAGTTAACTAGGCCGTGTCCGATCATCACGTGAGACGGACTAGTCAACGTCGGTGAACATCTTCATGTTGATCGTATCTTCTATACGACTCATGCTCGACCTTTCGGTCTTCTGTGTTCCGAGGCCATGTCTGTACATGCTAGGCTCGTCAAGACAACCTAAGTGTTTTGCATGTGTAAATCTGTCTTACACCCGTTGTATGTGAACGTTAGAATCTATCACACCCGATCATCACGTGGTGCTTCGAAACAACGAACTGTCGCAACGGTGCACAGTTAGGGGGAACACTTTCTTGAAATTATTATGAGGGTTCATCTTATTTACTACCGGCGTTCTAAGCAAACAAGATGAAAAACATGATAAACATCACATGCAATCAAATAATAACAGTGACATGATATGGCCAATATCACATAGCTCCTTTGATCTCCATCTTGGGGCTCCATGATCATCTTGTCACCGGCATGACACCATGATCTCCATCATCATGATCTCCATCATTGTGTCTCCATGAAGTTGCTCGCCAACTATTACTTCTACTACTATGGCTAACGCGTTTAGCAATAAAGTAAAGTAATTTACATGGCGTTTCTCAATGACACGCAGGTCATACAAAAATAAGACAACTCCTATGGCTCCTGCCGGTTGTCATACTCATTGACATGCAAGTCGTGATTCCTATTACAATAGCATGAACATCTCATACATCACATATATATCATTCATCATTCATCACAACTTTGGCCATATCATATCACAAAGCACTTGCTGCAAAAACAAGTTAGACGTCCTCTAATTGTTGTTGCAAGTTTTACGTGGCTGAAGTAGGGTTCTAGCAAGAACGTTTTCTTACCTACGTGAAAGCCACAACGTGATTTGTCAACTTCTATTTACCCTTCATAAGGACCCTTTTCATCGAATCCGCTCCAACTAAAGTGGGAGAGACAGACACCCGCCAGCCACCTTATGCAACTTGTGCATGTTAGTCAGTGGAACCGGTCTCACGTAAGCGTACGTGTAAGGTTGGTCCGGGCCGCTTCATCCCAATACCGTTGAAGCAAGATAAGACTAGTAGCGGCAAGAAAGTTGACAACATCAACGCCCACAACAAATTGTGTTCTACTCGTGCAAGAGAACTACGCATAGACCTAGCTCATGATGCCACTGTTGGGGAACGTTGCAGAAAACAAAAATTTTCCTACGATTTCACCAAGATCCATCTAGGAGTTCATCTAGCAACGAGTGATTGGATTGCATCTACATACCTTGTAGATCACGCGCGGAAGCGTTCAAAGAACGGGGATGAGGAAGGCGTACTCGACGTGATCCAAATCACCGGAGATCCTAGCGCCGAACGGACGGCACCTCCGCGTTCAACACACGTACGGTCAGCATAACGTCTCCATCTTCTTGATCCAGCAAGGGGAAAGGAGAGGTTGAGGAAGATGGCTCCAGCAGCAGCACGACGGCGTGGTGGTGATGGAGCTGCAGTACTCCGGCAAGGCTTCGCCAAGCACTATGGAGGAGGAGGAGGTGTTGGAGAGGGAGAGGGAGGCACCAAAGGCAAAAGGTAAGAAGTCCTCCATCTCCCCCACTATATATAGGAGGGCCAAGGGGGGGGGGGCGCCGGCCCTAGGAGATCTAATCTCCTAGGGGGGTGCGGCCAAGGGGAGGAATCCCTCCTCCCCAAGGCACCTAGGAGGTGCCTTCCCCTCCTAGGACTCTTCCCTCCTTGAAACCCTAGGCGCATGGGCCTCTTGGGGCTGGTGCCCTTGGCCCATGTAGGCCACGGCGCACCCCCTACAGCCCATGTGGCCCCCCGGGACAGGTGGCCTCACCCGGTGGACCCCCGGGACCCTTCCGGTGGTCCCGGTACAATACCGGTGACCCCGAAACTTGTCCCGATGCCCGAAATAGTACTTCCTATATATATAATTCTTTACCTCCAGACCATTCCGGAACTCCTCGTGACGTCCGGGATCTCATCCGGGACTCCAAACAACATTCGGGTTACTGCATATACATATCCCTACAACCCTAGCGTCACCGAACCTTAAGTGTGTAGACCCTATGGGTTCGGGAGACATGTAGACATGACCGAGACGAATCTCCGGTCAATAACCAACAGCAGGATCTGGATACCCATGTTGGCTCCCACATGTTCCTCGATGATCTCATCGGATGAACCACGATGTCGAGGATTCAAGCAACCCCGTATTCAATTCCCTTTGTCAATCGGTATGTTACTTGCCCGAGATTCGATCGTCGGTATCCCAATACCTCATTCAATCTCGTTACCGGCAAGTCACTTTACTCGTACCATAATGCATGATCCCATGACCAGACACTTGGTCACTTTGAGCTCATTATGATGATGCATTACCGAGTGGGCCCAGTGATACCTCTCTGTCATACGGAGTGACAAATCCCAGTCTTGATCCATGTCAACCCAACAGACACTTTCGGAGATACCCGTAGTATACCTTTATAGTCACCCAATTACGTTGTGACGTTTGGTATACCCAAAGCACTCCCACGGTATCCGGGAGTTACACGATCTCATGGTCTAAGGAAAAGATACTTGACATTGGAAAACTCTAGCAAACGGACTATACGATCTTATGCTATGTTTAGGATTGGGTCTTGTCCATCACATCATTCTCCTAATGATGTGATCTCGTTATCAATGACCCAATGTCCATAGTCAGGAAACCATGACTATCTGTTGATCAACGAGCTAGTCAACTAGAGGCTTACTAGGGACATGTTGGTGTCTATTATTCACACATGTATTACGATTTCTGGATAACACAATTATAGCATGAATAAAGACAATTATCATGAACAAGGAAATATAATAATAATGCTTTTATTATTGCCTCTAGGGCATATTTCCAACACAATATTCATCCAACAGGATAACACAAAGCCTCATGTCCTTCCCAATGATGTAGCTTCTCGAGAAGCTGTGGAACAAACTAATCTTGACATCTGATTGCTACAACAGCCCCCAAATAGCTCTGATTTAAATTGTTTGGACCTTTGCTTCCATAACTCTTTCCAGTCTCTAACCGACTGCAGGTCACCTACAAACATCCAGAAACTGGTACAGGGTGTGGAAGAGGAATTCGAGAACTATGATCCCGACAAGTTGCACAGAAGCTTTATCACATTAGAAGAAGTTATGTTTGAAGTTATGGAAGACAAAAGAGGAAATCAATATAAGTTGCCCCACTTGCACAAGAATCGCTTTCAGAATGCTGGAATGGAAATAATCAGTGTATATTGTGACAGTCAGATAGTTGTTGATACTAGGGCCACTATAGAAGAAATGGAAATTGCAATAGGAAAAGAAAATGAAAGGAAATAATTAGCTAGAGAAGGGAAAAGAAAGAAAAGTAAAGTGAAGGGAAGGGAAGAAGTGGCCAGAGAAAGGAAAAGAATGTAGTCAAGAGGGGACAAAGAGGCCCTTATGTCATGTAGTCAGGTGCTCCTTGTGTATGTCTTGTGTAATCTTGTGTCAAGAGGGGACAAAGATGCCCTTATGTCATGCCCTTGTGTATGCCTTGTCTAATCCTTGTATATAAACTCCTTGTTGGAATTTATTGGAATTTGGGTTATTTGGAATTTGAATTATTTGAATTGATTTGTATTAATTTTAGTTATTTGAATTAATTTAAAAATATTTGGATTATGCAATCCAATAATCCAAACCTTGGCACTCGCGGATAAAGTTGCCGAGCAGCCTTTCGCTTTGTTGCCCCAAAGCAGCTGGTTGCCCCATGCCCATGTTCCAAAACCCATGGGGAACTGAAAGGGGCCCAACTTTCACCTACATGTGTTAAACAACAATGTTTCCTTGAGCAGAATTCAGTGAACAAGAGTTGATAACCTAACATACTAATTATACAGTCCTCATTTTCTTTCTGAACATTGCGTTGCATGTTATGGTACAGACTGTCATGTGAGCATACAAAGATGAACAATTAGGGAGTTGGCTTTACAGATTTCTGGACACTGCACTTGTTAAGATTTCCATGTTTCACTAGTCCATCAGGACTTTGTGGAAGAGGGATAAGAGCTGATCAGGTCAACTAACCCTCTGCTTGTTTTGACGGTGGTCTGACGGATCAACTAACTCTTTTTTCTTAGACAGAGAGGTGCTATCAACCAATTTTACTAGAGACACTATGTAGTAGCTTTTCACCCACCTAGAGTTAAATATACCACAACTACTCCATGCCATGGTCTTGAAATCTTAAGTCCAAGAAATCTACCAGAACTAAAATATGCAACAATTTGTTCTTAAGTGAATCACATTGATGCAGCAACGATGGCAGGATAATTTGAACCAGTTTTGTGCTGAATTGCTGTGCATTTATGCAGAAAGATAGGCCAGGAGGCAAAACTATGCTGAATTGATGTGCAATAAAGATAGGCTAGGAGGCAAATATTTTCTATGGTCCTGGCAAAAGCAGTGTCACCCAGCAGTGGGCAAATCAACAGATGCTTTGACCATTTTTTTGTAGATGAGGGGATTAGCATGAAAGGCTACTTCACTAGCACCTTCATCTTTTGCTTTAATTGATTAATAAGTTAAGCAAAGCTTTTGTCGGACCAGGCAATCTGCATGTAAAGATATTTGCATTAGTGGTGCATTTTGAGGGAGAGGGACAGAGGAGACAAGACACTGGCCCTGAGTGGCTGAGCTGCTGAGCTTACCTTGGGTATGTATGATCATTCCTTGCCTCTCATTAAAGTGGAGAGGAAAGGATAATATAATAGCAATGATGCAGCAATTTGTTCTAAAGTGAATCACATTAATCTACTGGATCTACACTGAACAAATTTATTTGGATTACTTTGAATTAATCAGAATAATGTAGTTCAGAAACAAACTTGGCTGAAAATTCAGTCATTCTAGAATTTGCTTCAGTTAGTTTACTCCTAAAATTCAGTAAACAACTACTCTGCATACATGCTGGAGATCAACATCAACAGCTACTCTGCATATTTTCCAAGATGTCTCAAAGATATGCACACTACTTTTTTACACACAACAAACAGAACTTTTTTGCATCTAAGAAAACCTCATGGATTGTCAACAGTTTCTTTTGGTGCACAATTCAAACAGAAAAATGACAGTACAAGCAGATCTTCGGTACTCCAATTTCTTTCAGTTTTGACAGCTTATTTCCAGTTTCAAAATGGAAAATACTGTTCTTCAGCACTCTAATTCTACAAACTGAAAATAGCAGCACCAAGAATTGAGCATAACATGATTGTTGTGAATTGCCATATACTCCTACAGGTCAACATGTGTATCAACTTTATTGGCTATAATTTTGTTGATCAACATGAACTACAGGTCACTGTTCTCCTTTGTACTCGAGCATCTCTGTATAATACAGACTTGAGTATAACTAGAGCACCAACTACCGAACCATGAACTTGAGTATATCTTCAACAAATAATTACTGAAGCACATGAACTTGAGTTTACTCAGAAAAGTGGTACCTTTTCACTCAGAGTTGATTTGTCAATTGTAGTACTAGGGAGCAAGCACAAAGACTACCTCTTTTTCCTCACCCATCCATCTCCATATCCATCCCCGAGCGCCACCTCGTCTCCGGTCACTTCCACTTCCGACAGGGTCATCGATTCAAGCTGCTCCCTCACGCGCGCGTATACCCTGCTCTCCTCGCAGCTCACCTCCCATGTCGTTCATATCAACTAGCTCCAGAAATCATTCATTCGCCTGTCTTCTCGCTTGCCGACCACCTCTCCTGACCTGAATACAGACAAGCGCATTGGTGCTCTGCTTCGCCGCCATCGGCGGGCGTGCACATCAGAGCCTCGCTGTTTGACCGCTCCAATCCGGCCACTCAATCCAACTGAGCTCATCTCCTTCCTCTCTGCCAAGGCACCTCCACTCCGGCGACTCAATCCATCCCGTCAATTGCACTAGAAAGCAACTCAATCCATCCCGTCAATTGCAGTAGAAAGCAACTCAATCCATCCCGTCAATTGTAGTAGCAAGCACAAAAGGGGTACCTGAGCTCCTCCACCTTGGTCGATGATGTCTACTACACAACCTTCTTCTTGTAGACGTTGTTGGGCCTGCAAGTGCACAGGTTTGTAGGACAGTAGCAAATTTCCCTCAAGTGGATGACCTAAGGTTTATCAATCCGTAGGAGGCGTAAGATGAAGATGGTCTCTCTCAAGCAACCCTGCAACCAAATAACAAAGAGTCTCTTGTGTCCCCAACACACCCAATACAATGGTAAATTGTATAGGTGCACTAGTTCGGCGAAGATATGGTGATACAAGTGCAATATGGATAGTAGATAATAGTTTTTGTAATCTGAAATAATAAAAACAGCAAGGTAGCAAGTGATAAAAGTGAGCGTAAACGGTATTGCAATGTGTTGAAACAAGGCCTAGGGTTCATACTTTCACTAGTGTAAGTCATCTCAATAATACTAACATAATTGGATCACATAACTATCCCTCAACATGCAACAAAGAGTCACTCCAAAGTCACTAATAGCGGAGAATGAACGAAGAGATTATGGTAGGGTACGAAACCACCTCAAAGTTATTCTTTCCAATCAATCCATTGGGCTATTCCTATAAGTATCACAAACAGCCCTAGAGTTCGTACTGGAATAACACCTTAAGACACAAATCAATCAAAACCCTAATGTCACCTAGATACTCCAATGTCACCTCAAGTATCCGTGGGCATGATTATACGATATGCATCACACAATCTCAATTCATCTATTCAACCAACACATAGAAACTCAAAGAGTGCCCCAAAGATCTACCGGAGAATCACGACGAAAATGTGTGCCAACCCCTATGCATAGCTCCATGAACCCGCAAGTTGGTCACCTTAACATACATCAAGTGGCACGCGGTATCCCATTGTCACCACAGATATCCATGGCAAGACATACATCAAGTGTTCTCAAATCTTTAAAGACTCAATCCGATAAGATAACTCCAAAGTGGAAACTCAATTCATTACAAGAGAGTAGAGGGGGGAAGAAACATCATAGGATCCAAATATAATAGCAAAGCTCGCGATACATCAAGATCGTATCATCTCAAGAACACGAGAGAGAGAGGGATCAAACACATAGCTACTGGTACATACCCTCAGCCCCGAGGGAGAACTACTCCCTCCTCGTCATGGAGAGCACCGGGATGATGAAGATGGACACCGGTGAGGGTTCCCCCCTCCGGCAGGGTGCCGGAACAGATCTAGATTGGTTTTCGGTGGCTATGGAGGCTTCTGGCGGCGGAACTCCCAATCTATTGTGCATTATGGAACCGTTCACCGACGTACACCACATAAGATAACTCCCGATCTATTTGATACGAGTTTTTTTTGAAATTATCTTCCCTGTTAGTTGGAACCAAAAAGCTTACTCATAGCACAAACTTTGTGTGGCCGGGGGTTGGTTTTTGGTACGCTCGAAGTAAAATGCAACCGTTCACCGACGTACACCAGCATGGTAAAAAAAAAATTCGAGGCGCTCAAGCAGACATCATTCAATCATGGCGACACACAAATACAGGGCGTGGCCGTACTAAGGCTCGGTACTAATCGAGTAAATTAGTCTACCTCATTCATATCCAAGCGGGCGTGCCTTGTGGATGTCGAGGCTTCTCTTCTGGTCTCACTGTCGGGATTAGCTGGAGTGGGTTGAGGGGCTGCAGGCTCGGGGTAGCGATGCTGACCATCTCGGGGATTGTTGGCCACAACCCCGTTGGAATGTGCTCCCAAGAGGCGACGAAGCACTTCTGGGGTCATCAAAGCACCTTGGCCGACGGCTGGGGCAGATCTCAGGGACTCGATCGGGTGTCCAAACAGCATGACTGGGTTGTCGGCGTTGGGCTCGTTCTCTTCTCGCGCCGGGGCTCGACGAACCAGCTCTCCACGAGCCACGATTAGGTCAATCGTGATTTGATCGAACAGTTCCTCTAGTGCACCTACATAGCGCACTAGATGCAACAATGCAGGATCTGTCTCGTGATCTCCGTTGGCAACTTGGGGTGGCCTACCATACCCTTCACGTCTGGGGTAGTAGTGGAACGAGCGACAGTTAACTCTGGGCGACAAGTGCCGGAGATGAACTATAGCCTCTCGAGCAGCTAGTTGGATGGCTTGAGGCTCAAAGGAAGTTGTCCTTCCGGTGAACCTGTAGGGGCGCTCAGGCGCTAGACCCCTACCGTAGATGTGTACAGTGGCCCAGAATTGTCGGCTCTCACTGCTCATGGGTCCTTGGTACACAACATATTCTGGGGGCTCTTCTAACGCATAGGCACGACGGGTGAGGTTTGCGAGTATGGTCACAAAGCCTCCAAGGTTGGTTGCTGTGGTCTCATTGTGGATAATGGGTCCTGCCATTTTAGCTCGGTTTGGGTAGAGGCTGTGCTGTGTTGGGTTGAGGCTAGCGTGCCCTTTTATAGAAAAGGGGACGGAGTCTTCCTTCGCACGCTTGCGAAAAGACTATTCAGGATTCGGTCACTCGCGCATGAGCGACAGGTTAGGTTGATAGGTTGGGCACCGACTGCCAAAAGGTGTTGGGTCACTGTGTGGCTATCTTGCACGAGAAGCTTGGCTGGGGTTTGATTATGGCCTGGTGGGTTGGTTTACCTAGGTTTTTCGACCTGGCTAGATAGGATTAGCCAATGGTCAGCCTGGCTCTGATACCAAGTCTGTCAAGACCGGTTTTCCGGGCTCTAATTTCCAGAAAAGGGCCGTTGTGCTCACCAGCCCCAGGATTACTGTTAGCTGATGAGGCACCAACTTGTTACAGAAATTCCAAGCAAAAGTGCAAAAATATGTAGTACAAGACCATTGTGGCCTATGAGTACATCAAATGGTTTCTAGTGGTTGAGGGCGGAAGCGGCTTGTGGATCACCACGGTCTATGGGACTCCATTTCCCACAGGAACAACTGACCAGGTTAACTCCTATCTTCGCGAGGCTGCTATCACCGTTGCTTAGGTCCCGAGGCTGTCATCGCCATGCTCCTCTCCAAGCAAGCAATCTGGCCAAGACAATAGCCAGGGACAAGCCAGTGAGTACTTTGAATGTACTCGCAAACATTAAGAACACAGGTATAATATAATTGATCAACATACACTGAAATATTCTATGATCACATCGTCAGTCATAAATAAAATCTTGATGCATGCAAGCAGGTTATTTATATGCAACCGGAATATGCAATGATAGAATAGAAATAAAATGCACCGATCGGATGTCTGAAGCGACGTCTCGAAAGGATAGTAAAAGTGAGCATGCCTCAGTCGGGCGTCTTAGCGACACCACGTAAAGGGCTTATAAGGTAAATAAATAACAAACCTGCCACAGTCGGGCGTCTGAGCGACGCCACATAAAGGGCTTATAATCATAGTGAATATCCAGGAGGTGGTACCGTCCCAGGGATATTCATTATTTCAAACAATGCAAACGGTTAGTCCATAATGATAATAATCATAACCATCATATATCACAAGTCATAATCAATATTCGGGTTAGTAGTTTCTCCTCCGAAGACCGACACTAAGACCGACACTTGACCCATCCCAGACTGTAATCCTTAACCATGGACACGGCTATTCGAATAGGTTTAATATCTCTGCAGAGGGTGTACTCTTTACCCACGAGCAATGGATTTCTTTAGTTCATCGGAACTAATTCCGTCTATGGTCTTTTAGTTGAAAACACGCCTGACTTGCACACACCAGCTTTTACTCGTGTCTGGAATCACCCATGACACCTGTTAAGCAAAACTCTAAGTGGGGAGGCTACAACCTCGCGTAGCATGGGATCAAATTTCTATCGCGCGCTCTAAGGGGTGCCCCCCTCTCGGTCCCAACCGGATACACCCATGCCCCCGGACCAGGTGGCATGCCTACTGGCTACAACCGGTATCTTCCACCATGGCCTCTCTGTACGGTGTGTGCCAAGACCAGGGGTTAACAACTTACTGAACCATACCCCACCTACGGTAGGGACCAGTGGCAGTACGAAACAAGTATGGGGGTTACCGGAACAAGACTCGATCTATGGCCGACTCAGGAGGCTTATGAGTTCCCTGCATGACATGTATATCAAATACATTTCAACCGATGAAATCACCACCCATTATACCTTACTATGCCATACCGGACATAACCGTCCCGACGGGGACCGGCGACAAGCTCACTCCTACCCAAGGCAGAGGCTTTCCCGGGTTCCTTTCCGGCATGCATGCAAGGCACATGAGGATGATTACCATCACATGTATATTCATTTCCAACAGCAAGGAAATCACTAATATGCATCCATGCAAATGACCATATCACATGAAATAACAAGTTCTCCGAAATAAGGTGGTGTTATAAACGTGTCAACTAACACACCAAAAATATTATTCTGGGGTACAGAATGCTTGCCTTCAAGGTGTGGAGAGGTGGGGGTGCTCTCCAAAACTTTTGAAAGCTTTCTTCCTCTCTCCAAAATCCTATTTTCAATAGATTTGAATTAACACAAAATTCCAAAATAGCACAAAAAAGTTGTTTGAATTTTTTGAAATAAATCTTAAAATAAACTAGACAAAATTTGAGGAAGGTAGGAAAAAGAATCAATTCATTTGGAGTTATATTTAAAAAGTTATAGGCAGTCAAAGTTGTGGTCAAAATCTGTTTTTAAAATAAAACAGAAAAGAAAACATTTCAGAGGGGAATACGCTTTCACACCGAGGAGACGTACTTGAGCTTTTACGCCTCCACTTATCCAGCATGGACGGCGCGTGAGTCACTGACAGTGGGCCCGGGGGACCCACTGGTCAGGTTTGACTAGTCGGCCTCCCTCCTCTTCCTATGCCCCGAGCGGAGGCGGGACTCCGGCGATGCTCGCCGGCGAACGGCGGCACCTTTCGGGAAACGGAGGTCACCCTGCGGCTCAGGGGATCGAGGCGGTCACTCCGGTAGTCGCTGCGGTCTCGGGGGTGGACGGAGCTGCCGGCGGCGAGCTCTGCAGCGGACGGTGGCCGTCGGGCAAAGTGATTTTTCTCCCGCGGTGAGTCCCGGTCAAAATCGAGCAGGGGGAAGGATACACTAGGAGGAGAGGGAGTTCCTGGTGGAGAGAGTGGAGAGGGGGAGGCTCTGGTGGCGCCGGAATGGCCGGGGCAGTGGCGGCGGCTGCAGTCATCGGAGGTGGGGAAGAAGACCTCCCCGGGTCGATTAGCTGCCATGGAGGAACTAGGGGAGCATGCTGAGGCTGCCTCGCGAACGGAACGTGCTCGGGGGCCTCTCTTTATAGCACGTCCAAGTCGGTTCGCGGCGGCCGTGGATAAGTTCGCCGGCGAACCGCCCTACTGTGCTGCAGGGCGACGTGGCGGTGGCTAGTCGGCTCCAGGAGCTACCGACGAACGCTCCACTGTCCATGGAGGCGAGCTGGCGCGCTGTGGTGGTCGGGGCGGTGCCGACCATGGCAGGAGCGGGTGCGGCCGCGGGCGTGCCGCCAAGAGAGCTCTTGTGGCGGCGCTGTAGGGCGCCAGGGGGCTGTCGGGGCCTTTGGCGTGACGCGGCGAGAGGGAGAGGATCAGGATGAGCTCGGGGAAGTTTATCCAGGGCGTGCTGGCTCGGGCGCGAGCACGTGCAAAACGCGTGCTCTGCTCGCGCTCCGGGCGTGCACGGCATTCGTTCGACGAAATGCCAGGGCGACCAAAACTGCTAGAAGGCTAATGCAAATCCACAGGCCTAGGTTAGAGACCGTTAGTAAGCCACTAGACAACTTGGTTAGGACAGGTGGGAAAGTTCACAACACAAACTTACAAACATGCCAAATCTGTTCATGCCCACAGGGTGTTTGTCAAAATGCCAGAGGCATCTACGCAGTTCTTGGAGGGGCCAAAATCTCCAGATAGAAGTCTCTTTGGATGTACAAGAGGGTGGTGAGGTTAGTTTGTAAAAAGCACAAACTTGTTAGTGCAAGTTTTGCAAAACTACAGTTCTGGACAGGAGATAAATGGCATCATTTCATGAACCAAAAACATTCCAATGGGTGCATGCTCCTGGACTTAGGGGTTTGGTAGGGCTGTCTACAAGTAGGAGAAGGCACGAGGTTACTGGAGCAAAAATAAATAGGGTTGAAGTAGAAATCACAAGGCTGGACCAGAATGGAAAAGAGGTTGATTCACTCAAAATTTTCAAAGAACAGCACTAGGTTTTTGCATAATGTTGGAATCATATGCTACTACCAACATCCCATAATTTTGGTGAGGGCTAAAGAAATATTTAAATAGGTTGTAGTGCAAATATTGCTACTCTGGACTAGATTTGAAAAGTTGAGTGTAGAGCTCCAAATATTTAATGAATGACAGAAAATATTTTTGCATAAAAGTGGTTTAAAAACTTCACTTGACATCTCCAAATTTTAGATTGAAATTTTAATTGAATATTATCAAATGGTTGTACTATTTTTTGCTCGGAGTCTCGCAAATTTTGGTTGAATATTTCTATAAGCTGCATAAATATCTAGAATGTTGTTCACGTACAAATAATGGCCATTCATAATCATTTTGAAAAACCATTTTATCTTAAACGAACATATTAATAGATCTAAGCTAATTTTTTAATTTAGTAAATTTATATTTGTTCTTACTAATAAATTTAAAAATGTTTCCCTTCTCTATTCATTAGAAGGAGGTTAAATACAATAGTTCCGAGTTATAACATATTTGAGAGTTTCAACTTGGGAGGATTAGGAACTTTCTCATAACGATTCACATCGGCGGAGGGTTTTAAAGGTAAGACAATAAAAAAGAGAGAGACCCAGATTTAATATTAAAAAGTTTTTAATTTCTTCGGCAAATAAGTTTTTTGAAATTTAATCACTGAAACTAGAGGGGGCCTTATAAGAGTTTTGAGTGGTGTCAACTAAGGTACATAGTGAATATATAAATATGTGAGCGCAGTAAACGGGTATTGGAGTTTTGTGCATGTGTGTATGAAACTACAAAGTGCTAAGGGGTTCTATCACTTTTCACTTAGTGAAAGTCTCCTCGAAATTCTCACATCGAATAACTTCCAAGCACACTGTGGGATTACATAGATTCCTATTGCCTTAACAAATCATTGCAATCAAAGATCACGTTGCCAAAGTCAGCTAATTTAGCGCAGTGACGTAAGAGATTACTGGTAGGGCATAAGAACCACCTCAAAGTATATCTTCTTCCAATCCTATATCCAGGTATGAGGCTTCTCTATTATTTTTATGTCACATAACTATCCTAAGGCATAGAATGATTCTCTAGACCTATGAACACCCGTTGAAGACACAGATATAAATCATAAACCCTAACTATTGTCATCGAGATAGCGATTTTTTTATTTCCATATTTCGGACGTTTCTTCAAGTACCGTGGGCATTAGGATTACCATTCGAATGATCACATCACATCAAAGCTTTAATTCATTTCTAAATTTCTTAAACACAACACATAGAACCTCAAAAAGATGTGGCCCCCAAAAAATTTTGTTTTGTTAGTGCTTTTGGTTTTTGAGAATACTTTTTATTGTGTGATCGTACTTTTCTATCCATCTGTGTTCTGCGGTTGTTTGCTAGTTTGTTTCCTATTGGGCTTACTCCTATTGGTTATTTTTTGCTTCCATGTTACTTCCTTAGATGTTGTTTCTTGGTGGCCTTGTTCCTTTCCATGGTTCTCGGAACCTTCTTCATCGTTTGCTGGGGTGTCCCCTAGGCCATAAACCGCTCAGTCGCTTCTGTGCCCTGCATCGTTCCTCTCCTTGCGGTATGATTGCCCTGTGGTGTTCGAGATCTGCCCCGATCGTCCTCTCCGCATCTTTCGGCCTGGAGTTTGCTCATTGCACTACTTTTGCTTTTTACACAGCCTCGTATCTATCCGCCCTTGTACCCCCACCTCGCGATCTCCCAACCAACGCAAGATGCCGTCCTATCTGGATGAGTAGAAATTAACATATTTTCTGGAGCCCGCTCTCAAGCAACGCCCCCTCGGCGTCGTGCATCTAACCCACCTATTCATCACGGTCTCACTTGTCTCGAATCCACCATGCCAACATCGCTTAACTTGCGACCCTTCATCCGCAATGTCCTTCTTACACGCCTCCATAATCTATTGCAAGGTGCCATTATTGCTCGAATACTCTCAACACGCCCGATCGCGCGCTGTCCTCCCTGTTGGCTAACGCTTCTCCCCGGGTCCATGATTTGGCCATTGTCACCAACACAAACGATTATTCTCTCTTATCCTAGTTACAGTGTGCAGTGTTAGCTTGTGTTTGTGACTTTGGCTAGTGTTTGTGTTTTCCTGCCAGCGAGAGCCATTCTGACATTCCAATGCGAATTGAGTTCTCCATAATAGCGTGTTTGATAACTAGTCTCACACGAAGAACGATTCGATTTTAGATATCTTTACCTTCACACTGAGGGTCGAGTATATCTGCTCATATGCACTGTTCACTGCCACGTAGATGGGCTTAGATGTGTGTGATGTGGGTAAGCAGTTAACCTTTCTACTTTTTAAGCGAAGTTATTGCCGTTTCACGTACTAGTTATGCGATAAGGCCGTCTGTAGACTTTTAACTCAGGCATCAAGATTATCGCGGTGCGAACTAACTGCACATGCCCCATTTGCCGTGCTGTCTAATGAACACTCAGAATGAAGAGGAGCAGATCGGAAATTCGATCAGCTATTCTCCGGGTAAGCCCACAGACCCTCAGAAGCAGCTGCATTTGCTTTGTTTTTATCGCCGTGAGCCACCCGGGAGGTGGCGAGTACGACTAACGTTGCGTACTCGTCCACTGCGCGCCGATCAACTCCTAGGTAGAGCTACTCAACCTAGGTATGGGAGTGAAATGGGATTGGGCGTGCTTTCATCGGGCACATGCATCTTCGCGCCGTTGTGAATCCGTCCGCCTTGTATGGGGTCCTGAGCATTGGTTTCATCTTCTCGCTTATCGGTCTCGCGGCTTTCTGTCAGGTTTTGTTCCTTCTGTCGCGAAGCCATCGGTAGCGACGTGCTCTCGACCTGCGCCTGCGGGTTACGGGGGCGCGCACCACCACGCGCTCCTCGTCCGGTACGGAGCATTTGCTCCCGCGGGCGGGCGCGCGGACACAGCTACCGAGTGTCTTATTCGTGTAGTCATGGACGGTCAGGCATCACTACGTGGGTAGTATAGTATGGGTGCTAGGGAGGACGTCGGAGAGGCCACGGGGTTCCCACGAGACAGGGGGCGCGCCCTAGGGGGGGCGCCCCCCACCCTCGTGAGCACCTCGTGTCTCCTTTGACGTGGGGTCCAAGTTCATCAGGTGTGTTTCCTTCCAAAAATAACTTCTCCAGTTGATTTCGTTCCGTTTCGACTCCGTCTGATCTTTTCTTCGAAACACTGAAATAGGCATAAAACAACAAATCTGGGCTGGGCCTCTGGTTAATAGGTTAGTCCCAAAAGTAATATAAAAGTGGATAATAAAGCCCAATATTGCCCAAAACAATAGATAATATAGCATGGAGCAATCAAAAATTATAGATATGTTGGAGACGTATCAGTCGACGGCGTCATGGAGGGGGCGAGCTTCGTGGTCGAAGGTGAGGAGGTGGTTGACGATGGACAGAGGTGGAAGGAGAGCGAGGACTCCAGACAATGGTCTCCAAAAAATCAAACCTTCATGGCCGGCGAGCAAAGGGGAACGAGGCGGCGGGCGGAGACGATGGAAACCACCGCGTGGGATGGCACAGGGGGGAGGTGGGAGCGGCGTGCGGCGGCGGGGGCAAGGGAAAGGGAGGCGCGACCAAATCGACCGGCGTCGGAGAAGAGTGAGGAAGGAGACAGAGCACCGCGGGTTTGGTCCGGAAAACCACAAGGGCTAAATTGCAAAAATGCCGCCGTGACATGTTTTTCGGTACGGAGGGAGTACTAGTTACTACCTCTATAGTGAGGAGTAACATATGTGAGGTAACATGCAATACTTAATTTATTAGGTTATAGACTCATCTTGACTTGATATATGTGATGTTACTCATACTACTAGTAATTAGCTATGTTACCACTTTCCTCTCTTTCTTCATTTATTGTTTGCCACATCATCTATTTTATCTAGATATGTGTGATATTACTACATGTGTTACTCCCATGTTGGGTAGTCTAAGTGTTGGAGTATAATCTCCGGCCCTCTCCCATAGTTTGGAGTTTTGGATGAGTTGGTAGAGCATATATTTAATATGGTATCCGAGCCAAGAGGTCTTGAATTCTAGACCCGATTGACGTAATTTAAAAATAAAAAATTACAGCTCACTTTCGGTCCACGTTTAGGTCTGAAAGGGCCACCCGTAAGGGGAGGGGGTGTTGAAATATAAATGCGTCGCCCATCTTTTCTCATCAGCTTGAAATTTTGGGTGAACTAGCCGGTGTGTGCAGTTCTACAGTTAGCCACTAGAGAGTTCATTAAGCTAATGGCTCACTTGGGAAACCAATGAAAGAAAGCATATGTATAGGAATAATAGCTAGAAAGATTTAATCTAAATAATTTCCCCCAAAAAGGAGAGTAACTACCCCTCCAACCAGCAATTAGCTAACATATTATCCACCAAAGGTTGGAGATACCATATAGCATAAATATTTTAGCATTTTAAAGACATCACTGGTGTACTGTCTATAGTAAATTCAAGAAGATTGTATCTCTGAATACCTCTTAGAAATACGCGAAAAATCATTAAAGAAAATAGATAGGAGAGACGATATTTGTTAATGAGGTTCACCAATATGGCTACGTCCACTGGGCATGATATCGAGGGTTCCTCTCCATGGACTAAATAGACAGAGTACATATCAATGAGACTTCCACCAAGGCCACCAGACACATGTCGACCATCGCGCCATGGTCGATACAAACCCCTGCCAAGGGTGCCTGTCGTGGAATTGTCACGACAGATGTCCTAGTGTGAGGACTTAGTCGTGAGGCCAATGCATCTATGTGGTAGTTTGAAGGGGTTGGTCGGAATCGAGAGACGCGAGCCGGATCAACACACAAGACAAGGATTTAGACAGCTTCGGGCCCCGGGAAACATCATCCGGTAACAACCCTACATGCTGTTTGTGGCTAGGTCTTATTATCATCACGAGGGAGTCGCCGTAAACTGGCTCTCCTAGTTATATCTAACCCTCAAGATTATTTTCTCTCTCCTTTTGGGGTGCCCTACCCCTCCTTATATATGTTGAAGGGGCGGGTTACATGTAGAGTCCAACTCAGATTAAGATTTAAACTATTTTGACTTCTCTTCATGGGCTTCTTAACGTCTCGGGCTTGTTAACCCCAGGCGACTCTGTCTGCCGGGTTACGATTGTCTGTCGGGTTATGACTATCTGCCGGGTTATGACTGTCTGTCGGGTTATGATATGACTTAACACCTATCGGGTTATGATCTGACTTAACATCTGCCGGGTTATCATCTGACTTAACACCTGTCGGGTTATCATCTGACTTAACATCTGTCTGGTTATCATCTGACTTAACACCTGCCGGGTTATCATCTGACTTAACACCTGCCGGTTTATCATCTGACTTAACATCTGCCGGTTTATCATCCGACTTAACACCTGCCGGGTTATCATCTGACTTAACACCTGCCGGGTTATCATCTGACTTAACACCTGTCGGGTTATCATCTGACTTAACATCTGCCGAGTTATCATCTGACTTAACACCTACCGGGTTATCAAGTCCCAGTCGGGTTATAACTCCGGTCGGGTCATACCGTGGGGTATATCCCCGACATTAGCCCCCAGTTTAATTTGGATTTATCCATGTTAAACTGATCCCGATCATCCTTAAGTCCTTGTCATTTCCTTCTTCTAGAAAACTCGGGTCAATAGGCCAGCTTCATAATCAATTTGCTGACATTGGTTTGTCACAGAAAAAAAATTATGAAGAATAATTCATTTGACTCAGCTCCCAATGCTTAACAAAAATATTGGTCCTTGAAATACTCATATGATCTTCAGCTTGTTTAAGGATGTAGAACTTGCCGGTTTATGAATATTGATGGCACCAGGTCATAATTGTAGTCAACATCAAGCTTGAAAATATACCTCTTATATGCCTATCACTTGTATCCCCCAAGTGTCGGGTTGTCATGCTTGCAGCAACCTGGGACTTGAAATTGCCTTATGCTCATAAAAACTTCAACGAGTGTAGCCCCCAAGGGCCAGGTCATTATGCAATAATGAGCAGGGACTTTGATATATACTTCAATGAAAATAACATCTTATAATATAGCCTCCATCGTAGGGCCTGAACCCACGTCCAGAAGGTTTAAGAGCTTTGTGTTTTATCAACTGATCAATGGACCCTTCAATATAATGGATTTAATTTGTGTACCTTGAATTGTTGATAGGAGCAATTGGTAGCCCCCAAGGGCCGGCTCATTATGATGTGATGAGTTGGGTCTTTAATAACGTGATGAAAAAATGACTTTGCATTAGCCCCCAAGTGCCATGGTGCATGCTGGCAGTGACATGGGACTTGCATATTTGATGTAATCGCAACTTGAATAATCTAGCCCCCAAGTACCGGGTCGTAAGTCTGTAGCGACTCGGGACTATTCCTTCCATTGTAGAATAAATTATATCCATGGATAAAATAATAGCCATTGCACTGAAGCGACTTTGAAAACCTCAACCATAATATTGGTTATTGATAACCATAATAAAAAATCCAGCCATGTTGGCTATTAAAGATTTGAATAATATAACCTGGTTTGAAAACCGATTCCTGCCATATAAACCGGTATATCCATGCACATATGATACATTCTATGATGATATAATGATGATGCAATATATGATGATGTATGTGTATGATCAAGAGGGTTTAAGCTATGGTTCGGATACGACCAGAGCCCCCAACTAGTCATAATTGTGGCATTGCACCGATCAAGAGGGTTTAAGCTTTGGTTCAAATACGACCAAAGCCCCCAAGTGATTTCCCTGGTGGCCTTATGCCAATCAAGAGGTGTAGCTATGGTTCGAATACGACCAAGTCTCCAAGTGATTTCCCTAGTGGCTTTATGCCAATCAAGAGGTGTAGTTATGGTTCAAATACGACCAAGCCCCCAAGTGATTCCCTGGTGGCCTTATGCCAATCAAGAGGTGTAGCTATGGTTCGAATACGACCAAGCCCCCAAGTGATTTCCATGGTGGCCTTATGCCAATCAAGAGGTGTAGCTATGGTTCGAATATGACCAAGCCCCCAAGTGATTTCCCTGGTGGCCTTATGCCAAGGTTCGAATACGACCAAGCCCCCAAATGATATTGTGGGCTGTGCCCAAGGGGCACCTATGTTTGAGTTGTGCTTTTACAACAGACTCTCTTTGGTCCCTTTAATTTTTCCTGAGAACTCGAACTTGCGAGAGATTATTCTTTTTGAACCAGAAATTCTTAAACCGGATATTGAGAGCTTCAAAGTTTTGTGGGAGACAACTTTCCCTTGAACCGGATTTTCAACCAGAATCTTTCCTGATGACCCGGAACTTCTTCATTGAGCCGAGATTTTGTGATTGTCACATACTTTTTGAGCCGGAATTTTTCTGATGGCCTTTTAAATTTTCATCAATATAACAGTAGCCTCTGGGATCGGGTTATCTTTCCCTTCAACGTCCTGGGGCACTTGAATTTGCTGAAACTGGCAAGACTTGCTGATTCATATCATTGTAGCCCCCGAGTCTTAAGACGACTCGAGGAGTTGGCTTGAGATTCTCCATATTTGAACGTGATGTACACCGACATATAGTTGAACAGCGAAATGCTGTAAGCTGGAGGCAAGGTAGTGAGTTGATGATCTTCGCAACACTCATTGTGTATCTTTAGCTTTAATAACGCAATATGAATCCACGGAAGGTTGAAGTCGATCATGGCGGATTATAAATGATCCCATTGGAATTGTGTCAGTAACCCGGCCAGTGGGTCATCCATGATGATTGTTGAAATTACCCAAACTGCAGTGGCAACAATTTGTACTCCAATTCATTGAGCCATCCGGTGGAAGCTGATAATATATTATGATCTGCTCCAGATTTGTTGAAATAGATCGGGCCGCAGGAGCGGTAACTTGCGTGCGCTCATTAAGCAGCTCGTGCAGACGGGTGCAACTCCGGTGTGTTGATGTAGACTAGACCGCAAGGGTGGTAGCGTAAGCGCTTCTCGGCGGTGAATAATTGTCCCGATGTACCTGAATGACATCTGATCTTCGTCTCTGCCATGAACATGGAACAAAAATATTTAAAGGAAGGATAATTGTTTTAGGAAGAATTTAAAGTACATTGAAAAAATAAATAAGGTGGATAGCATCTGATCTTTTCCTGAGACGTCGAGCCAGTCATGTACGTCGTTGGTTTTCCAACTGATCTGAATTTTACTGCTACTCTTATTTTTAATCGAATCCCCAAATCTTCTTTCTTCAGATGGCAGCCAGCCCGCTAGGGCGCCGCATTTTCAGATGCAAAATCAAGCGGGGCAATGGGGCGGATCACTTGGCAACTATAACTCGGATGGCCACAGGGGCGGTGGTGAGGCAGGGTCTTGATCCGGCGGCGGTTCAACACCGGGACTGCGGCCCCATGGAGGCGGAGGCGGCTCGGGTGTGGGAGACTCGGCGGGGCGCAGAGGTGAAGCGGAGGGGATTCAGGACCGGCTGGCTCAGGGCACTGGAGTCAGCGGTGAAGTGGATCAGCGTGCACCCGCGGACGCCGTAGGGGTTGTTTAACACCGGGCGGCGGCTCAGTGGAAATGGCAGGGCTGACAGAGTTGAGTGGCCTTGCAGCAGGGGCGGGCAGGTGCCCAGCGCGGCTCGTCTTGCGGCTGAGGTAGCACCCGGCGGGGCAAGGCAAAGGCTATCATTAGCAGCGATGCGATGCGGAGCTGTCCAGAGGCGCAGTGCGGCCCTCCAGCGGTTTGGCCGGAGTGGCTCGGCGGCATGAGCTGTGGCGGTTTGAAGAGGTGGAACAGCCACGCGTGATGGAGGCGAATCCATCGGTCAGCAACTTGCGGAGGCGAAGTGAGGCCGGGTTGGCGAAGATGGGCCACGGTGGCGAGACAAACCGGCGGCACAAAGCGAAAGCCTAGACAAAGCGGCGACGGCCCAGAGCAAAGATGAGTGGGGGTGGTTCAACACAATGGGTCACAGTGGAGGTAACCCAGAGGTGGGGCGGTTTGAATCAGAGGCGACCGCTCGCGGTGGCTCACGGCGGCTCAGAGTAGCGGAAGCTGTGGCGAAGTCCGAGGACATAGAGCGGCCGGCTGGCAACAGAGTCCGAGGTGAACGGCGGCTCCGCGAGGAACAACACAGGGGCGGCACTCGAGATGGCGCGAGGCCGCAGAGGTTCCAGACCGCAGTGGCACGTGAGGGCGAGGGAGCCCGAGGCCAGGCGGCGGGTTGATGCGGTGCTTTGGAGACAACGGGTCATGCGAGGTGCAGCCAAGGTAAAACCGGATTTTGACGGACGCATTACAGACGGCCGCGGAGCGTACAGGCGACGTCTCGGCCCTGTCGCGGCTGAGAGGAAGCTGCTCACGATGTAGTCGGAGAAGCATCGACGAGTCGAACGACGAGGGCGCGACGGCTCTGTTTCCGGGTCGTCGCTCTACTCATATCCATGTCGTGATCGTAACCAATTAAGAAAAGTCAAACGCTCATGTACCAGTCAGGCTTATTGTGTGCTCTGTGCAATTCGTGAAGGAAATATGCTCTAGAGGCAATAATAAAATTATTATTTATTTCCTTATTTCATGCTAAATGTTTATTATTCATGCTAGAATTGTATTAACCAGAAACGTAATACTTGTGTGAATACATAGACAAACAAAGTGTCAGTAGTATGCCTCTACTTGACTAGCTCGTTAATCGAAGATGGTTATGTTTCCTAACCATAGACATAAGTTGTCATTTGATTAACGGGATCACATCATTAGAAGAATGATGTGATTGACATGACCCATTCCATTAGCTTAGCACCCAATCGTTTAGTATGTTGATATTGCTTTCTTCATGACTTATACATGTTTCTATGACTATGAGATTATGTAACTCCCGTTTACCGGAGGAACACTTTGTGTGCTACCAAACGTCACAACGTAACTGGGTGATTATAAAGGTGCTCTACAGGTGTTTCCAAAGGTACATGTTGGGTTGACGTATTTCGAGATTAGGATTTGTCGCTCCGATTGTCGGAGAGGTATATCTGGGACCTCTCGGTAATACACATCACTTAAGCCTTGCAAGCAATGCAACTAATAAGTTAGTTGCAAGATGATGTATTACGGAACGAGTAAAGAGACTTGCCGGTAACGATATTGAACTAGGTATTGAGATACCGACGATCGAATCTCGGGCAAGTAACATACCGATGACAAAGGGAACGATGTATGTTGTTATGCGGTCTGACCGATAAAGATCTTCGTAGAATATGTAGGAGCCAATATGAGCATTCCAGGTTCCGCTATTGGTTATTGACCGGAGACATGTCTCGGTCATGTCTACATTGTTCTCGAACCCGTAGGGTCCGCACGCTTAGCGTTACGATGACAGTTTCATTATGAGTTTATATATTTTGATGTACCGAAGGTTGTTTGGAGTCCCGGATGTGATCACGGACTTGACGAGGAGTCTCGAAATGGTCGAGACATAAAGATCGATATATTGGACGACTATATTTGGACACCGGAAAGGTTCCGGGTAAGATTGGGACAATACCGGATCACCGGGAGGTTATCGGAACCCCCCGGGAGGTATATGGGCCTTATTGGGCCTTAGTGGAAAGGAGGGGAAAGGAGCAAGGGAAGGGGCGCGCCCCCCCAAGCCCAATCCGAATTGGGAGGGGGGCCGGCCCCCCCTTTCCTTCCTCCCTCCTTCCTCTTCCTTCCCTCTCCTATTCCTAATAGGAAAAAGGGGAGTCCTACTCCCGGTGGGAGTTGGACTCCCCCCCTTGGGCGCGCCACCCTCCTTGGCCGGCCCCCTCCTCCACTCCTTTATATACAGGGGCGGGGGGGGCACCCCAGAGACACAACAATTGATCATTGATCTCTTAGCCGTGTGCGGTGCCCCCCTCCACCATAATCCTCGATAATATTGTAGTGGTGCTTAGGCGAAGCCCTGCGACGGTAGAACATCAAGATCGTCACCACGCCGTCGTGCTGACGGAACTCATCCCCGACACTTTGCTGGATCGAAGTCAGGGGATCGTCATCGAGCTGAACGTGTGCAAAACTCGGAGGTGCCGTAGTTTCGGTGCTTGATCGGCCGGGCCGTGAAGACGTACTACTACATCAACCGCGTTGTTATAACTCTTCCGCTTCCGTTCTACGAGGGTACGTAGACAACACTCTCCCCTCTCGTTGCTGTGCATCACCATGATCTTGCGTGTGCGTAGGATTTTTTTTGAAATTACTACGTTCCCCAACAGTGGCATCCGAGCCTAGGTTTTATGTGTTGATGTTATATGCACGAGTAGAACACAAGTGAGTTGTGGGCGATATAAGTCATACTGCTTACCAGCATGTCATACTTTGGTTCGGCGGTATTGTTGGATGAAGCGGCCCGGACCGACATTACGCGTACGCTTACACGAGACTAGTTCTACCGACGTGCTTTGCACACAGGTGGTTGGCGGGTGTCAGTTTCTCCAACTTTAGTTGAACCGAGTGTGGCTACGCCCGGTCCTTGCGAAGGTTAAAACAGCATCAACTTGACAAACTATCGTTGTGGTTTTTGATGCGTAGGTAAGATTGGTTCTTGCTAAGCCCGTAGCAGCCACATAAAACTTGCAACAAACAAAGTAGAGGACGTCTAACTTGTTTTTGCAGGGCATGTTGTGATGTGATATGGTCAAGGCATGATGCTAAATTTTATTGTATGAGATGATCATGTTTTGTAACCAAGTTATCGGCAACTGGCAGGAGCCATATGGTTGTCGCTTTATTGCATGCAATTCAATCGCCCCGTAATGCTTTACTTTATCACTAAGCGGCAGTGATAGTCGTAGAAGCATAAGATTGGCGAGACGACAACGATGCTACGATGGAGATCAAGGTGTCGCACGGGTGACGATGGTGATCATGACGATGCTTCGGAGATGGAGATCACAAGCACAAGATGATGATGGCCATATCATATCACTTATATTGATTGCATGTGATGTTTATCTTTTATGCATCTTATCTTGCTTTGATTGATGGTAGCATTATAAGATGATCTCTCACTAAATTTCAAGATAAAAGTGTTCTCCCTGAGTATGCACCATTGCCAAAGTTCGTCGTGCCCAGACACCACGTGATGACCGGGTGTGATAAGCTCTACGTCCATCTACAACGGGTGCAAGCCAGTTTTGCACACGCAGAATACTCAGGTTAAACTTGACGAGCCTAGCATATGCAGATATGGCCTCGGAACACTGAGATCGAAAGATCGAGCGTGAATCATATAGTAGATATGATCAACATAGTGATGTTCACCATTGAAAACTACTCCATTTCACGTGATGATCGATTATGGTTTAGTTGATTTGGATCACGTGATCACTTAGAAGATTAGAGGGATGTCTTTCTAAGTGGGAGTTCTTAAGTAATATGATTAATTGAACTTAAATTTATCATGAACTTAGTACCTGATAGTATCTTGCTTGTATATGTTTGATTGTAGATAGATGGCCCGTGCTGTTGTTCCGTTGAATTTTAATGCGTTCCTTGAGAAAGCAAAGTTGAAAGATGATGGTAGCAATTATACGGACCGGGTCCGTAACTTGAGGATTATCCTCATTGCTGCACATAAGAATTACGTCCTGGAAGCACCGTTGGGTGCCAGGCCTGCTGCTGATGCAACTGACGACGTTAAGAACGTCTGGCAGAGCAAAGCTGATGACTACTCGATAGTTCAATGTGCCATGCTTTATGGCTTAGAACTGGGTCTTCAACGACGTTTTGAACGTCATGGAGCATATGAGATGTTCCAGGAGTTGAAGCTAATGTTTCAAGCAAATGCCCGGATTGAGAGATATGAAGTCTCCAATAAGTTCTATAGCTGCAAGATGGAGGAGAACAGTTCTGTCAGTGAGCATATACTCAAAATGTCTGGGTATAATAATCACTTGATTCAACTGGGAGTTAATCTTCCGGATGATTGCGTCATTGACAGAATTCTCCAATCACTTCCACCTAGCTACAAGAGCTTCGTGATGAACTATAATATGCAAGGGATGGATAAGACAATTCCCGAGCTCTTCGCAATGCTAAAAGCTGCGGAGGTAGAAATCAAGAAGGAGCATCAAGTGTTGATGGTCAAACAAGACCACTAGTTTCAAGAAAAATGGCAAGGGGAAGAAGAAGGGGAACTTCAAGAAGAACAGTAGGCAAGTTGCTGCTCAGGAGAAGAAACCCAAGTCTGGACCTAAGCCTGAAACTGAGTGCTTCTACTGCAAGCAGACTGGTCACTGGAAGCGGAACTGCCCCAAGTATTTGGCGGATAAGAATGAAGGCAAGGTGAACAAAGGTATATGTGATATACATGTTATTGATGTGTACCTTACTAGAGCTCGCAGTAGCACCTGGGTATTTGATACTGGTTCTGTTGCTAATATTTGCAACTCGAAACAGGGACTACGGATTAAGCGAACCCTGGCGAAGGACGAGGTGACGATGCGCGTGGGAAATGGTTCCAAAGTCGATGTGATCGCGGTCGGCACGCTACCTCTACATCTACCATCGGGATTAGTATTGGACATAAATAATTGTTATTTGGTGCCAGCGTTGAGCATGAACATTATATCTGGATCTTGTTTGATGCGAGACGATTATTCATTTAAATCAGAGCATAATGGTTGTTCTATTTATATGAGTAATATCTTTTATGGTCATGCACCCTTGAAGAGTGGTCTATTTTTGATAAATCTCGATAGTAGTGATACACATAATGTTGAAGCCAAAAGATGCAGAGTTGATAATGATAGTGCAACTTATTTGTGGCACTGCCGTTTAGGTCATATCGGTGTAAAGCGCATGAAGAAACTCCATACCGATGGACTTTTGGAACCACTTGATTATGAATCACTTGGTACTTGCGAACCGTACCTCATGGGCAAAATGACTAAAACACCGTTCTCCGGTACTATGGAGAGAGCAACAGATTTATTGGAAATCATACATACAGATGTGTGTGGTCCAATGAATGTTGAAGCTCGTTGCGGATATCATTATTTTCTCACCTTCACAGATGATTTAAGTAGATATGGGTATATCTACTTAATGAAACATAAGTCTGAAACATTTGAAAAGTTCAAAGAATTTCAGAGTGAAGTTGAAAATCATCTTAACAAGAAAATAAAGTTTCTACGATCTGATCATGGAGGAGAATATTTGATTTACGAGTTTGGTTTACATTTGAAACAATGCGGAATAGTTTCGCAACTCACGCCACCCGGAACACCACAGTTTAATGGTGTGTCTGAACATTGTAATCGTACTTTACTTGATATGGTGCGATCTATGATGTCTCTTACAGATTTACCGCTATCGTTTTGGGGTTATGCTTTAGAGACGGCCGCATTCACGTTAAATAGGGCACCATCAAAATCCATTGAGACGACGCCTTATGAACTATGGTTTGGCAGGAAACCAAAGTTGTCGTTTCTGAAAGTTTGGGGCTGCGATGCTTATGTGAAAAAGTTTCAACCTGATAAGCTCGAACCCAAATCGGAGAAATGTGTCTTCATAGGATACCCGAAGGAGACTGTTGGGTACACCTTCTATCACAGATCCGAAGGCAAGACATTTTTTGCTAAGAATGGATCCTTTCTAGAGAAGGAGTTTCTCTCGAAAGAAGTGAGTGGAAGGAAAGTAGAAATTGATGAGGTAACTGTACCTGCTCCCTTATTGGAAAGTAGTACATCACAGAAAATGGTTTCTATGACACCTACACCAATTAGTGAGGAAGCTAATGATGATGATCATGAAACTTCAGAAGAAGTTACTACTGAACCTCGTAGATCAACCAGAGTAAGATCCGCACCAGAGTAGTACGGTAATCCTGTTCTGGAAGTCATGCTACTAGATCATGATGAACCTACGAACTATGAAGAAGCAATGGTGAGCCCAGATTCCGCAAAATGGCTTGAAGCCATGAAATCTGAGATGGGATCCATGTATGAGAACAAAGTGTGGACTTTGGTTGACTTGCCCAATGATCGGCAAGCAATTGAAAATAAATGGATCTTCAAGAAGAAGACTGACGCTGACGGTAATGTTACTGTCTACAAAGCTCGACTTGTCGCAAAAGGTTTTCGACAAGTTCAAGGAATTGACTACGATGAGACCTTCTCAACCGTAGCGATGCTTAAGTCTGTCCGAATCATGTTAGCAATTGCCGCATTTTATGATTATGAAATTTGGCAGATGGATGTCAAAACTGCATTCCTGAATGGATTTCTGGAAGAAGAGTTGTATATGATGCAGCCGGAAGGTTTTGTCGATCCAAAAGGAGCTAACAAAGTGTGCAAGCTCCAGCGATCCATTTATGGACTGGTGCAAGCATCTCGGAGTTGGAATAAACGCTTTGATAGTGTGATCAAAGCATTTGGTTTTGTACAGACTTTTGGAGAAGTCTGTATTTACAAGAAAGTGAGTGGGAGCTCTGTAGCATTTCTGATATTATATGTGGATGACATATTGCTAATCGAAAATGATATAGAATTTCTGGATAGCATAAAGGGATACTTGAATAAGAGTTTTTCAATGAAAGACCTCGGTGAAGCTGCTTACATATTGGGCATTAAGATCTATAGAGATAGATCAAGACGCTTAATTGGACTTTCACAAAGCACATACCTTGACAAAGTTTTGAAGAAGTTCAAAATGGATCAAGCAAAGAAAGGATTCTTGCCTGTGTTACAAGGTGTGAAGTTGAGTAAGACTCAATGCCCGACCACTGCAGAAGATAGAGAGAAAATGAAAGATGTTCCCTATGCTTCAGCCATAGGCTCTATCATGTATGCAATGCTGTGTACCAGACCTGATGTGTGCCTTGCTATAAGTCTAGCAGGGAGGTACCAAAGTAATCCAGGAGTGGATCACTGGACAGCGGTCAAGAACATCCTTTGATGCAAGCTTTGACACTGATCCGTACGATTCTAAATCGCAAACCGGATACATATTTACATTAAACGGTGGAGCTGTCAGTTGGTGCAGTTCTAAACAAAGTGTCGTGGCGGGATCTACATGTAAAGCGGAGTACATAGCTGCTTCAGAAGCAGCAAATGAAGGAGTCTGGATGAAGGAGTTCATATCCGATCTAGGTTTCATACCTACTTCATCGGGTCCAATGAAAATCTTTTGTGACAATACTAGTGCAATTGCCTTGGCAAAGGAATCCAGATTTCACAAGAGAATCAAGCACATCAAGAGACGCTTCAATTCCATCCGGGATCTAGTCCAGGTGGGAGACATAGAGATTTGCAAGATACATACAGATCTGAATGTAGCAGACCCATTGACTAAGCCTCTTCCAGGAGCAAAACATGATCAGCACCAAGGCTCCATGGGTGTTAGAATCATTACTGTGTAATCTAGATTATTGACTCTAGTGCAAGTGGGAGACTGAAGGAAATATGCCCTAGAGGAAATAATAAAGTTATTATTTATTTCCTTATATCATGATAAATGTTTATTATTCATGCTAGAATTGTATTAACTGGAAACGTAATACTTGTGTGAATATATAGACAAACAAAGTGTCACTAGTATGCCTCTACTTGACTAGCTCGTTAATCGAAGATGGTTATGTTTCCTAACCATAGACATGAGTTGTCATTTGATTAACGTGATCACATCATTAGGAGAATGATGTGATTGACATGACCCATTCCATTAGCTTAGCACCCGATCGTTTAGTATGTTACTATTGCTTTCTTCATGACTTATACATGTCCCTATGACTATGAGATTATGCAACTCCTGTTTACCGGAGGAACACTTTGTGTGCTACCAAATGTCACAACGTAACTGGGTGATTATAAAGGTGCTCTATAGGTGTCTCCAAAGGTACATGTTGGGTAGCGTATTTTGAGATTAGGATTTGTCGCTCCGATTGTCGGAGAGGTATCTCTGGGCCCTCTCGGCAATACACATCACTTAAGCCTTGCAAGCAATGCAACTAATAAGTTAGCTGCAAGAGGATGTATTACGGAACGAGTAAAGAGACTTGTCGGTAACGAGATTGAACTAGGTATTGAGATAACGACGATCGAATCTTGGGCAAGTAACATACCGATGACAAAGGGAACAACGTATGTTTTTATGTGGTCTGACCGATAAAGATCTTCGTAGAATATGTAGGAGCCAATATGAGCATCCAGGTTCCGCTATTGGTTATTGACCGGAGACGTGTCTCGGTCATGTCTACATTGTTCTCGAACCCATAGGGTCCGCACGCTTAATGCTACGATGACAGTTTCATTATGAGTTTATATATTTTGATGTACCGAAGGTTGTTCGGAGTCCCGGATGTGATCACGGACTTGACGAGGAGTCTTGAAATGGTCGAGACATAAAGATCGATATATTGGACGACTATATTTGGACACCGGAAAGGTTCCGGGTAAGATTGGGACAATACCGGATCACCGGGAGGTTATCGAAACCCCCCGGGAGGTATATGGGCCTTAGTGGAAAGGAGGGGAAAGGAGCAAGGGAAGGGGCGCCCCCCAAGCCCAATCCGAATTGGGGGGGGGCCGCGCCCCCCTTTCCTTCCTCCCTCCTTCCTCTTCCTTCCCTCTCCTACTCCTAATAGGAAAAAGGGGAGTCCTACTCCCGGTGGGAGTTGGACTCCCCCCCTTGGGCGCGCCACCCTCCTTGGCCGGCCCCCTCCTCCACTCCTTTATATACAGGGGCAGGGGGGCACCCCAGAGACACAACAATTGATCATTGATCTCTTAGCCGTGTGCGGTGCCCCCCTCCACCATAGTCCTCGATAATATTGTAGCGGTGCTTAGGCGAAGCCCTGCGACGGTAGAACATCAAGATCATCACCACGCCATCGTGCTGATGGAACTCATCCCCGACACATTGCTGGATCGGAGTCCGGGGATCGTCATCGAGCTGAACGTGTGCAAAACTCAGAGGTGCCGTAGTTTCGGTGCTTGATCGGTCAGGCCGTGAAGACGTACGACTACATCAACCGCGTTGTTATAACGCTTCCGCTTCCGGTCTATGAGGGTACGTAGACAACACTCTCCCCTCTCGTTGCTGTGCATCACCATGATCTTGCGTGTGCGTAGGAATTTTTTTGAAATTACTACGTTCCCCAACAATTCGATCCCTGATCTTTTTTGAGTCTTGAGTAGAAACAAGAATAGAGCAAGCACTCATGGCACGACCATGCAGCAGCTGATCGGACGTGTCTTATTCAGAACCTTATAGGAACCAATGACTCGAATAATCAGATGAATTGCATGACAGCGATGGTAGGCGACTCCCTGACAGTGCCGACTCACTAGGAGACCACGGGCGGCTTGAGTCCGCGCTGGCAGAGGTGGCGATTTAAGCGAGCGGTGTTTCAGGGCGATTTTGGTTGGCAGGCCGTAGTAGCGGGTGCAGCCGGGGAGCGATGGCTCGGGGCCACAGCAACACGCAACATAAGGCGATGGCTCCAGGCCGTGGGTTGCCGCGACGGTTATCATCATAGCGTGATGTAGTGGCGGCTCAAGGCACGGCGCGGTGCACGATGGCAACTCGAAGGAGAGGCGAGGCGCGATGGCGACTCGGGCGAGTGACGAGGCGCGGCGGCGACTCGGACGTGAGGCCAGGCGCGTCCCGTGGTGGCCGAAGAGACCGGGTTGTATTGGGGAGATGACTGGACAGCGACTCCCAGGGCTCGGCGGCCTAACGCGGTGGCTCTGTGATTACTCAGGGTCAACCATGGTGGGTCGTTGAACAGGCGAAGGTATAGAACAACAGTAAACTGAACACTAGTCAAAGCGGGTCAACAACGTTTTATGAGTCTGTATAGAGATCCACTTTCGGTCCATAGCTGGTTTGTCCCTCCATGATGCCATATTCTCTGCGAATAGCAGTCAGCCGGGTCTTTTCTCAATTATCGGGTCATCTAATTGATGTTTCATTTGTTGACTGTAGCATAGAACAAATGTCTCCGGATTTTGATGGATCGCCGGGTTACGTTTATCCACGTGTAACCCTAATTTTCTCTTGGACCTCAAATCTCAAAGATGGCAAATCCAAACTGATGAATTTGAATCTGACACAGATCCTTCCAAACCGGCTCCTCTTTATCCAAAAAATTACAGACTTCTCAATCCCTGTGAGAGATCCCACCAAGAACTCAACACCATCGTGCGTGGGCCCCACGGTGGGCGCCAACTGTCGTGGATTCATATTTTGTTATTAACGCTAAAGATATACAATGAGTGTTGCAAAGATCATCAACTTACTACCTTGCCTCCAGCTTACAGCATTTCGCTGTTCAACTATATGCCGGTGTACATCACGGTCAAATATGGAGAATCTCAAGCCAACTCCTCGAGTCGTCTTAAGACTTGGGGGCTACAATGATATGACTCAGCAAGTCTTGCCAAGGTGGGCGCCAGCTGTCGTGGAATTGTCACGACAGATGTCCTAGTGTGAGGACTTAGTCGTGAGGCCAACGCATCTATGCGGTAGTTTGAAGGGGTTGGTCGGAATCAAGAGACGCGAGTCGGATCAACACACAAGACAAGGATTTAGACAGCTTTGGGCCCCGGGAAACATCATCCGGTAACAACCCTACATGCTGTTTGTGGCTAGGTCTCATTATCATCACGAGCGAGTCACCGTAAACCGGCTCTCCTAGTTATCTCTAACCCTCAAGATTATTTTCTCTCTCCCTTTGGGGTGCCCTGCCCCTCCTTATATATGTTGAAGGGGTGGGTTACATGTAGAGTCCAACTCGGATTAAGACTTAAACTATTTTGACTTCTCTTCATGGGCTTCTTAACATCTTGGGCTTCTTAACGTCTCGGGCTTGTTAACCCCAGGCGACTCTGTCTGCCGGGTTATGATTGTCTGCCGGGTTATGACTGTCTGCCGAGTTATGACTATCTACCGGGTTATGACTGTCTGCCGGGTTATGATCTGACTTAACACCTGCCAGGTTATCATCTGACTTAACACCTGTCGGGTTATGATCTGACTTAACACCTGCCGGGTTATCATCTGACTTAACACCTGCCGGGTTATCATCTGACTTAACACCTGCCTGGTTATCATCTGACTTAACACCTTCCGGGTTATCATCTAACTTAACACATGCCGGGTTATCATCTGACTTAACACCTATCGGGTTATCATCTGACTTAACATCTGTCGGGTTATCATCTGACTTAACACCTGTCGGGTTATCAAGTCCCAGCCGGGTTATAACTCTGGTCGGGTCATACCGCGGGGTATATCCCCGACAGTGCTCGACCCGTCCCCTCATTGATCTCGTGTCTAGTCTACCAGCTTAGCTTCGTCTAGTCTCTTTTGGCTACCCAATTGTCAGGACCCCGATTCCAAGTCACATCGATCTAGGCGGTAACACCTCATATCACTTTGCGGCCTCACGCACGGTATCCCCACGGGTGTCGCCTTACCATGGCCCGGGACCGTTTGCGCCTTTTGGCTCACGTATATGATAGTGTCGCTAGTATCCATATGACAGAGAACCCGGTCCGACACGGCTAGTCGTGAACCCAAAGTGGCACAAACCTATGGGGACAGGCATACATGAATCACATCGAGCATGTCGGTCAACAGCGTGTGAATCCGGGCTGTAGCACTGGGCTAACAGGACTCCGGGGAACCCGGGCTGTAGCCAGTCAAGTGTCCTGAGCAGTAGTGCTGGGCTAGCAGGACTCCGGTGAACCCGGGCTGTAGCGGACTACTATGGCTCAAGTAGGCACTAGACTACATTTCCCCATAAGAGAGGCTGCCAAGGATAAACAACTAGATTGTCGGATCCCACACATACCAAGCATTTCAATCATACACACAATATGCTCGATATGTGTAAATACAACATAGCATCACAACAAAACTCTACAACTCAAGTACTTTATTTAAAGGCTCCGGAGAGCCATACATAACATGTTCATACAGGTAGGGGTCACATGACCCGACACTCAAGTCATACAAGCATACAAGCACATGCGGAAGCAAATAAGTCTGAGTACAGACACTAGAAAGAAAGTAGGCTTGACGAAGCCTGTCTATCTACATAGGGCCCTCCGTGGCCAGAATCACCACCTCGGTGGCAAGTTACTCATTGACGTCGAGGTCTACATAAAACCCGTCGGAGGGGGCAGTGTTGTCGTCTGAAAACAGTAATTAAAGCAACATGAGTACAAAGGTACTCAGCAAGTCTTACAACAGATCCTACTATACATGCTCATTCTCAATAAGGTGGTGGAGTTATTGCAGCAAGCCAGCTTTGACTCTTGGCTAAGCTATCCTACGAGACACCACTAGTAAAAATAGTTTTCGCACACGAGTCCACTAATCACCAACACAATACTCCACCGAGGATCCTCCCTCGTCATCCTATGAGAGGACCATCCTCGGTACTCACACTTATCTTGAGTCTTTTAGTAGTAACCATTAACTTGTCTATGAACTATATAGGCAACCAAGTAGTCCTTTACCGCGGACGCGGCTATTCGAATAGATGATGTTAATCCTGCAGGGGTGTACTTCTTCATACAAGCTCTCACCACTTATCGTCGTTTACACGACATGTACTCGACAACCTTCAAGCGGAAGCCCAACGAGGCTGTCGGCCACGGCCTACCTAAACACTCAAGTCTCTAGTCCAGGTTTATCACCTATCCAGGTTCCATCCGCAGGGAGTCCGGCCGAGGTTTCCACATACGGCCCCGAACGATGTGTACAGGGTCCCGAGACGCCAAACGGGCGCCCGGCATACCCGGCCATGGTGTATCTACCGCATCATAGCCCACCCCTAGGGTCAGCGCTACGCACAGCCGCCAACACATAACCTACAAACACCAGAAACTAGTTGCAACTCCTGGACAGAGTACTAGGGTGATTAAGAAGCCGAGAGGGTCCATTGGTTTTGGGCCCAATGTATGGTAGTAACTGATTCTTGAATCACACATACAGATCTCAGTTCTTAAGGACGGCCTCAATGAAACAACCCACCATGTACTCCTACATGGCCTCTCATCGATACCTTTACCAAATCATGTTCAACACATCCCTCACATTACCAACGTAATCATTTCACTCTAGCCCATCACCCAGATGAACCAGACCTGACACAACTCTAAGCATAGCAGGCATAGCAAGGTAGGAAACACATACATGGTTCAATCAACTCCTACACATGCTAGTGGGTTTCATCTAGTTACTGTGGCAATGACAGGTCATGCAGAGGATAAGGGTTCAACTACCGCAGCACACAACAGTTTGAAACGTTGTTGTCTTAATGCGGTAAATGAGAGCAGGAGCGAGAACACGGAATTGTATCGATATGATCAATGGGGCTGCTTGCCTGATGGAGTAGTAGTAGGGTACTGCCCTTTAGTTGGATACTCGGAAATATCCTCGGAGGCAGAACCTACCACGAAAGACACCACAGAACAGAATCATCACATGGCAATATGCAACAAATATGATGCATGCTATGACATGGCAATATGAGATGTCCTGCCTAATGCAATGTGAAACAAGTTGGTTTGGGTCCATTTGAATCAAGGATTCAAATGGAAGCTTATGTTCTTAAGCCATATAAGTGCATTAGATTGTTTCACCTAAACAGAGGGGTTAAAGTGTTTTGTCATGCATGAAACCATTACAGATGGAAAGATTGAATTTTTCTGATCAAATTTCATATATAATTCTTTGCATTTGGAGTTACAGATTAAAAGTTATGAATTTTTTAAGTTTGTAATATTTTCTGGAATTTCATGTATAAGAATAATTCCAGTAATTGAATTATTGCGTCAGCATTGCGTCAGGGTGACGTCAGTGGTCAACGGGGCCGGTCCAGGTCAAACCTGACCAGTGGGACCTGTGTGTCAGTAGTTAATTAACTAACTAAATTTAGTTAGTGCTAATCTAAATTAATTAGGAGGGCGGTCCCACTTGTCATAGACTTAGGGGGAGTCAACCTGGGCCCACATGGGGTCAACCAGGGTCAAACCCGCCGACATTTAGCCGCCAGCGAGGCCAGACGCGGCGGAGCGGTGCGGGTTTCGTGCTCCGGCGACCAAAACGACGACGGAGCACATCTACGTGATGCGGGGAGTGAGCCGCGTCGAGTGGTGGCAGTGGGTGGAGCTGGGGTGGCCGGAAACGTCGCCGGCTACGAGCTGTGCGGCTGCCGGAGCTCGGGTGAGGTTGAACCCGAGGCTACGGGGCCCGGCGAGGTGCGTGGAGAGGTGCTATCAGCTTCTACGAGTGCGGTGAGTGCGTTGGTCACGGTGGTGTGGCCGGTGGGTGGCCGAAGTCACGTCGGCTACGAGCTCAGCGGCGATGGGTGCGGGTGAACGTGGTGCGGTGCATACGATGCAGGAGGGAGTTAACGGAGAGGGGGAGGATGGAGCTGAGCTCACGGCGGTTGCAGCAAGCGTCGAAGCGGGCTCGGGGAAGGCCGGAGCTGAGCGGGGTGACGATGGCGATCTCGGCGGCCGGAGTTGGGGGAGACGGGGTCAGGGGCAACTCCAGAGCGGGCGAGCGCTCGGGGATCGGCCTTCTCGACGTAGTAGACGACGACGGAGCGAACGAACACGGTGACGCAGCACGGGGACGACGGCGGACGCGGTTATCACGGTGGCGCGGGCGCGGCAACATCGACCATGGTGCGGGAGAGCGAGGGAGAGGAGCTGGGGAGGAGGAGGCGTGTCTGCGAGCTCGGGGGAGAAGTGAGTGACCGAACTAGGGAAGCAGAATGGAGAGGGGAGGAAGCAGGGCGGCGGGCAGCTGCGTGGCGCGCGCTGGTGCCGGTGTCGAGCACCTGCCTACCTGCCTGACCAAGCCAAGCAACTCGCTGGAGCGGTGGCTGGGCTGGGCCGGCAGGTGGGCCTGCTAGGTGGGCGCCGGGTAAGCCTCTACTCTGCCTGGTTTCTATTTTTCTTTTTATTTATTCCTGTTCTGTGTTTTGAAATAGTAGAAATACTATTCCATTTAGGAAAAACCTGAAAATATTCAGAGGCAAATTTAAAATATTCTCAACAGCCTAAAAATACTTTCAGGATTATTTGGGCATTTTAAAATATTTATAGGATTTAAATTGCCCAAATGCAAATAGTAATGATTTAATCCAATGACCTTATGTGTCCTGGAAAAATGTGAACCCATTTTGTCTGTGTTTTTAGCCCAAAACAAAAAGAGTGGACTTTTTGGAAGGGCATTTCAGGTTCATTGAAAAAGATTTTAGTAAACCCTTGTTGTTTCCAGGGGGTGCTGGGGGCTCTGCCACCCCATTTCAGTTTTCTGGGAAAATAAACATGATGCAACACTCTAATGAATGAACTAGCTAGGGTGTGACAACTCACCCCCACTCAAAACAATCTCATCCCGAGATTTAGGATCCGTTGGGAAGAAGGTGGGGTACTCGAGTCGAAGATGATCCTCCCTTTCCCAAGTGGCTTCTTTTTCAGAGTGGTGTGACCATTGAACCTTGAGAAACTTGATATTATGGCGTCGAGTGGTACGCTCGGCTTGATCAAGGATACGAACGGGATATTCCCGATATGTGAGATTATCTTGGAGATCAAGCATTTCGTGGTCCACTCCACGGATAGGATCCGCGAAGCAACGCCTGAGTTGAGAAACATGGAAGACATCGTGAACTCTAGAAAGATGCGGAGGTAGTTCCAATTGGTAGGCAACTTCTCCTCGTTTGGCAAGAATGCGAAAGGGTCCAATGTAATGAGGAGCTAATTTTCCTTTGATACCGAAACGATGGGTTCCCTTTAAAGGAGTAACCCGAAGGTAAGCCTTGTCGCCGACTTCATAAGTCATGAGCTTATGTTTGCGGTCATATTGGCTCTTTTGACGAGATTGGGCTGTTTTCAATTTCTCACGAATAACGCGAACCTGCTCTTCTGCTTCCTAAATCATATCCGGGCCAAAGAGTTGTCTTTCCCCGGTTTCTGACCAGTTAAGAGGCGTTCGACATTTTCGTCCATAGAGAACTTCGAAAGGAGCTTTGCCCAGGCTAGCTTGATAACTATTGTTATAAGCGAACTCCACGAATGGAAGGCATTTCTCCCAATCCATTCCGAATGAGATGACAGAAGCTCGGAGCATATCCTCCAGAATTTTATTTACTCCCTCTACTTGACCACTTGATTGGGGGTGGAAGGCGGTGCTAATAGAGAGACGAGTTCCCATAGCATTTTGGAAACTTTCCCAAAATCGAGAGGTGAAGAGACTCCCATGGTCTGAGTTAATTTCCAATGGGACACCATGAAGAGACACTATTCGGGAGATGTATAAGTCAGCTAGCTGGCTAGCGGTAATACTCTCATGAACAGGTAGGAAGTGGGCTACTTTGGAAAGACGATCGATAACGACGAAGATAGCATTATTCCCTCTCTTGGTCCTGGGAAACCCAGTAATGAAATCCATACTGATTTTATCCCATTTCCATTCAGGAATAGCCAAAGGTTGAAGGGTGCCAGCAGACCATTGATGCTCTGCTTTAACACGACGACAGACGTCGCAACTAGCATTGTATTGAGCAATTTCTCTCTTCATCCTAGTCCACCAAAACCTTTGGCGTAGGTCTTGATACATTTTAGTACTACTGGGATGAATGGTGAGAGGGGATTCATGAGCTTCCTTAAGGATCAGCCGCCTCAGGTTTCGTGCTTTGGGAACCACTAAGCGGTTTCCAAAGTATACGACACCTTGATCATCAACGGAGAAACAATTTGCGACTCCCTTCTTAATGTTTCTCTTAATACGGGAGATTCCCGGATCTACCTTTTGTGCTTTGATGATCTGATCCGTAAGGGTAGGTTTCGCCACCAGGGTGGATAGGAATCCTCGAGGAACTATGTGAAGGTTAAGCTTACGAAATTCCTCGTGGAGAAGTGGTTGACTTTGTTGTAACATCAGGTTGTTACAATAAGATTTACGACTTAGCGCATCAGCCATGACATTAGCTTTGCCCGGGGTGTAAGTTTTTCCTAAGTCGTAATCCGAGATCAACTCAACCCAACGTCTTTGCCTGAGATTCAAATCCGGTTGGGTGAAGATATATTTCAGACTTTGGTGATCAGTGAAGATCTCGCAACGATTACCGAGAAGGTAATGTTGCCAAGTTTTAAGTGCATGGACTATAGCTGCAAGCTCTAAATCATGTGTGGGATAGTTTTCCTCATGTGGGTGTAATTGTCGTGAAGCATAGGCAATTACCTGACGATCTTGCATGAGTATGCAACCTAGTCCTTGTCGCGAGGCGTCGCAATAGATAATAAAGTCCTTGGAGAAATCTGGTGGTACCAGTACGGGAGCAGATGTCAGGCGTCTTTTCAGTTCCTGAAAGCTGAACTCGCACTATGGGGTCCACTCGAACTTTTTATCTTTCTTGAGGAGTTCAGTTAAAGGTTTAGCAACCTTGGAGAAATTCTCGACGAAGCGGCGACAATAGCTCGCTAAGCCAAGGAAGCTCCGAACTTGCTTGACCGTTTCAGGTGGAGTCCAATCAAGGACATCTTGAACTCGCTCGGGATTGACAGCAATACCCTTACCAGAGATTACATGGCCTAGATAGGTCACTTCTGGCAACCAAAATTCACACTTGGAGAATTTGGCATAAAGGCGATGCTCTCGATGTTTCGTCAATACCAGCCTTAGATGTTCGACATGTTCTTCCTCACTCTTGGAGTAGATGAGTATATCATCGAGGTATACCACGACAAATTTATCCAAATACTCCATGAAGACCGAGTTCATTAACTGGGAGAAGGTGGCTGGGGCATTGGTTAAACCGAAGGACATAATGGTGTACTCGTATTGGCCATAACGAGTAACAAAGGCCATTTTAGGAATGTCCCCGTTCTTGATTTTGATTTGATGGTAGCCCAACCTCAAATCCATCTTGGAAAAGACTGAGGATCCAGCGAGCTGGTCATACAGATCATTGATCCTGGGAAGCGGATACTTGTTCTTGATAGTGACCAAGTTGACAGGTCGGTAATCTACAACCATCCGATCCGTTCCATCCTTCTTCTTGACGAAGAGGACGGGGCAAGCCCAGGGAGAGGAACTAGGACGGATGAAACCCTTTTCAAGGACTCATCGAGTTGGTTCTTAAGCTCGGCTAGTTCTAAGGGTGCCATCTTATAGGGTCTTCTAGAAATTGGGACGGTTCCTGGAACAAGGTCTATCACGAACTCGACATCCCTGTCAGGTGGAACACCTGGCAGTTCTTATGGAAAGACATCCGGGAAGTCTCGGACTACCGGAATATCTTCAAGGTCTGGAAGGGGGTTGGCATTTAGGGAGTAAAGCTGGCGCTTGGCCACTCGAGTTAAGACATTGACTGTCTTGCCCGATGGGTGAATAAGTTGAACGGTTCTAGTGGCACAATCAATCTTAGCATAATGAGCTGACATCCAGTCCATACCCAAGATGATGTTTATGTCCGAGGACTTGAGAGCTATTAAAGATGCAAGGAAGACAAGTATATCGACAAGAATTTCATTCCCATGGCTTACTCTTGAAGTTTGCCATCTAGAGCCAGGGGTTTGAATTTCCATGGAAGTGGGCATGTCACAGAATGTCGTGTTATGCAATCGAGCATAGCTCTCAGATATGAATGAATGAGATGCTCCAGTATCGAAAAGAACAGATGCCGGATGGCAATTAACAAGGAGCGTACCAAGGACGATGTTAGGATCATCATGAGCCTCCTCAGCTGAGACATAGTTGACATGGCCACGTGTAGTGGTGGCTGGCTTGGCGTAGAATGTCTTTCCCGCTGGCTTACCATGGCCAACGGACTTTCCAGACTGGTTGGGGTTGTTGTTCTGGGGACACTCTCGACTGTAGTGACCCGGCTCTCCACACTTGAAACATGTCACAACATTGGGGCGTGGAGCAGCATTAGCAGCAGGGCAACCATAGGGCTTAGGCGGTGCAAACTGCTGGTTGGGGCGAGGCGCCTCAAAGGATGGCCTCAGAATGAAATTGGGTGGCAGCGCTATGCTTGGAATCTACACCCGGTGCTTCTGAGATCCAGAGCCGGATGAAGAACCAAAATCACGAGAGTGCTTGCGTGAAGCGTCATAGTCAGTCTGGCCTGTCTCAGCACTGATGGCCTTATTGACCAACTTCCGGAAGGAGGTGCACTCGTGCAGACGAAGATCGCGGTGAATCTCAGGGCTAAGTCCCTTGCGGAACCTTGCCTGCTTCTTAGCGTCAGTGGATACCTCTTCAGGAGCATAACATGCCAGATTTCCAAAATCACGACTATATGCATCCACAGTCAGTCTGCCTTGGGTGAAATTGCAGAACTCTTCCCTCTTATGATCCATGAGACCTTCCGGGATGTGATGCTCATGGAAAGCCTCGCTGAATTCAGCCCAAGTGGTGATTTGGCCGACCGGGCACATAGCCTCAAAGTTTTCCCACCAAAGGCTAGCAGGGCCTTCGAGGTGATAGGCAGCATAGGTGACCTTATCAGCTTCGGCTACGTTGGCAGAACGTAGCTTGTGGGTGGTGCTGCGAAGCCAGTCATCCGCGTCGAGGGGCTCGACGGAATGATTAAACATTGGTGGGTACAACTTGATAAAGTCATTGATTGACACCAAGTCATTTCGCTGATGACGTGCAGTGTTCTGCTCAATCCGCTCCAGCAAGCGGTTAGTCTCACGCTTGTTTCTTTCTGCCTCCAGCATAACTTCGGCTAGAAAAGGCGGGTGAGGCAGATTCTCACCCCTAGCTGCACTGGCTTCCCCCTGCTCCGGGGCAGCAAGCTTGTTGCGGGTGTTGACCATCCTAGGAAAACAAGACAATGGTTTAGACAAGGATGGCACAATCTTGGCAAGGAAGTGCAGAATGTAATGGATAACATGGAATGCTGAGATGTTCATTGCATGACATGGTAATATAGAAACTGCCATATATATATATATATACCATCGGTCATACACACCGTACATAGTTTAGTACAAGCCCAGGCTAGAGTACAACTATGGTGGAAGACGTTACATCTCATCGGAGGCATTCCAAGCTCCTATACATTATTTTTCTACACCTCCGGAACGTGATACACACTAAGTCGTATCCCACGGGTCACGCAGGACTGTGGAGAATACAACTATTATAGTACTAGTGAAACTACTACTAGCTCAGACAGCTCCGTAGTAATCCTCATAAAAGTCACCACCAAAACCTGGAAGTGAAACATGATCATCTGGGAACAGACGGTCCTGTGGATCTTGCAGCCCATAGGGACTCGGATGTGGCCTTGGTCCCATAAACGGTGGCAGCCGGGGACCACGAGGAGGGGTGATGCCTCCTACATCACGCCAGTCCATACAATCAGGCAATCCAGACCGTACGGGGTACATGTCCCTCATGTCCATGTATCCCGCCTGCATAGCAGGTGCAAACCGAGTCAAAGTGGCCCAGTGATCAGAACGAGAGTTGAAAAGCTCCATTCGCCAGGCACGATTTTGGCGGTCCTTGTCCTCAAGCATCTCGGCAGTGGTGCAGAGTAGTGACTCCTTGTGTGTAGAGTCATAATATAAAGCCTGATAGTACCCATGTGCTCCAGGGAGTGAGGCTGGCATGTAGCGAAAATCGGTGTTCTGGAGCAAGGCAGTTCTGGCTCGAATGATAGTCATCATTGAGTAAGCTGTGTCCTGCACGGACATCTCAATAGTGACCCCAAGTCCATAAGAGCAGTGGAGGGGTTCAGTGGCTCCAGGATAAGAGGGATATATCCTGACGGTACAAAGGTACTGGCTCTGGTTGAAGTCTCGAAACTGCTCCTCGATGGTATATTCCGGATAGCATCGATAGCCTGTCTCAACCATCACTCGAACCGACATGGCCGTGTGACCGGGTACATCAAGGCACCGGGTCAGACGAACCACTTGGTTCTGGGAACGGGTGGCCATCTGAAAGCACAGAATAATGCAAAGGCATTAGAATTTCCTAAGAGAAATCGGACAACATAACGGCTGTAAATGCTCAGAAAAAGATTGTAGACATTCACAACAGTTTGCAAAACCACTCAGCAACATCATATCAAGGTTCTGGTTCAACTAACAACATACTAAAAGTAGTAGAAACTTAACTGAGGCTTGTAACAACAATCCTATAAGCTACTACGGATTAGTAACATGTGAACCTGATAGAGAGAAGAGAGCCTAGTCCTTAACCCACACAGAAAGAGAAGAAAATGACTCAGATCAGAGGGCATAAGGTAAAGGAGTGAAAGAGCCTTACGTTCCCTCCCACAATCAATTCCCCTACATATAACTAAAGCATTTCTAGACTCGACATCGACCAGTTTGGCTCAACGAACCTACAGCCAGTCCGGCTCTGATGCCAACGCTGTCGGGACCCCGATTCCAAGTCACATCGATCTAGCTGGTAACACCTCATATCACTTTGCGGCCTCACGCACGGTATCCCCACGGGTGTCGCCTTACCATGGCCCGGGACCGTTTGCGCCTTTTGGCTCACGTATATGATAGTGTCGCTAGCATCCATATGACAGAGAACCCGGGCCGACACGGCTAGTCGTGAACCCAAAGCGGCACAAACCTATGGGGACAGGCATACATGAATCACATCGAGCATGTCGGTCAGCAGTGTGTGAATCCGGGCTGTAGCACTGGGCTAACAGGACTCCGGGGAACCCGGGCTGTAGCAGGCTAGGCAGGACTCCGGATGTCACCGCGTGACATTTCCCCGAAGGGACAGACATAGGAACGAAGTGAAACACATGCCGGCCAGTCAAGTGTCCTGAGCAGTAGTGCTGGGCTAGCAGGACTCCGGTGAACCCGGGCTGTAGCGGACTACTATGGCTCAAGGAGGCACTAGACTACATTTCCCCATAAGAGAGGCTGCCAAGGATGAACAACTAGATTGTCAGATCCCACACATACCAAGCATTTCAATCATACACACAATATGCTCGATATGTGTAAATACAACATGGCATCATAACAAAACTCTACAACTCAAGTACTTTATTTAAAGGCTCCGGAGAGCCATACATAACATGTTCATACAGGTAGGGGTCACATGACCCGACACTCAAGTCATACAAGCATACAAGCACATGCGGAAGCAAATAAGTCTGAGTACAGACACTAGAAAGAAAGTAGGCTTGACGAAGCCTGTCTATCTACATAGGGCCCTCCATGGCCAGAATCACCACTTGGGTGGCAAGTTACTCATCGACGTCGAGGTCTACGTAAAACCCGTCGGAGGGGGCAGTGTTGTCGTCTGAAAACAGTAATTAAAGCAACATGAGTACAAAGGTACTCAGCAAGTCTTACAACAGATCCTACTATACATACTCATTCTCAAGAAGGTGGTGGAGTTATTGCAGCAAGCCAGCTTTGACTCTTGGCTAAGCTATCCTATGAGACACCACTAGTAAAAATAGTTTTCGCACACGAGTCCACTAATCACCAACACAATACTCCACCGAGGATCCTCCCTCGTGATCCTACGAGAGGGCCATCCTCGGTACTCACACTTATCTTGAGTCTTTTAGTAGTAACCACTAACTTGTCTATGAACTGTATAGGCAACCAAGTAGTCCTTTACCGTGGACGCGGCTATTCGAATAGATGATGTTAACCCTGCAGGGGTGTACTTCTTCATACACGCTCTCACCACTTATCGTCGTTTACACGAGATGTACTCGACAACCTTCAAGCGGAAGCCCAACGAGGGTGTCGGCCACGGCCTACCTAAACACTCAAGTCTCTAGTCCAGGTTTATCGCCTATCCAGGTTCCATCCGCAGGGAGTCCGGCCGAGGTTTCCACATACGGCCCCGAAAGATGTGTACAGGATCCCGAGACGCCAAACGGGCGCCCGTCTTACCCGGCCACGGTGTATCTACCGCATCATAGCCCACCCCTAGGGTCAGCGCTACGCACGGCCGCCAACACATAACCTACAAACACCAGAAACTAGTTGCAACTCCTGGATAGAGTACTAGGGTGATTAAGAAGCCGAGAGGGTCCATTGGTTTCGGGCCCAATGTATGGTAGTAACTGATTCTTGAATCACACATACAGATCTCAGTTCTTAAGGACGGCCTCATTGAAACAACCCACCATGTACTCCTACATGGCCTCTCATCGATACCTTTACCAAATCATGTTCAACACATCCCTCACATTACCGACGTAATCATTTCACTCTAGCCCATCACCCAGATGAACCAGACCTGACACAACTCTAAGCATAGCAGGCATAACAAGGTAGGAAACACATATATGGCTCAATCAATTCCCACACATGCTAGTGGGTTTCATCTAGTTACTGTGGCAATGACAGGTCATGCAGAGGATAAGGGTTCAACTACCGCAGCACACAACAGTTTGAAACGTTGTTGTCTTAATGTGGTAAATGAGAGCAGAAGTGAGAACATGGGATTGTATCGATATGATCAATGGGGCTGCTTGCCTGATGGAGTAGTAGTAGGGTACTGCCCTTCAGTTGGATACTCGGAAATATCCTCGGAGGCAGAACCTACCACGAAAGACACCACAGAACACAATCATCACATGGCAATATGCAACAATATGATGCATGCTATGACATGGCCATATGAGATGTCCTGCCTAATGCAATGTGAAACAAGTTGGTTTGGGTCCATTTGAATCAAGGATTCAAATGGAAGCTTATGTTCTTAAGCCATATACGTGCATTAGCTTGTTTCACCTAAACAGCGGGGTTAAAGTATTTTGTCATGCATGAAACCATCACAGATGGAAAGATTGAATTTTTCTGATCAAATTTCATATATAATTCTTTGCATTTGGAGTTACAGATTAAAAGTTATGAATTTTTTAAGTTTGTAATATTTTCTGGAATTTCCTGTATAAGAATAATTCCAGTAATTGAATTATTGCGTCAGCATTGCGTCAGGGTGACGTCAGTGGTCAATGGGGCCGGTCCAGGTCAAACCTGACCAGTGGGACCCACGTGTCAGTAGTTAATTAACTAACTAAATTTAGTCAGTGCTAATCTAAGTTAATTAGCAGGGCGGTCCCACTTGTCATAGACTCAGGGGGAGTCAACCTGGGCCCACACGGGGTCAAGCAGGGTCAAACTCGCCGGCGTTTAGCTGCCGGCGAGGCCAGATGCGGCGGAGCGATGCGGTTTCATGCTCCGGCGACGAAAACGACGGCGGAGCACATCTACGTGATGCGGGGAGTGAGCCGCGTCGAGTGGTGGCAGTGGGTGGAGCTGGGGTGGCCGGAAACATCGCCGGCGACGAGCTGTGCGGCTGCCGGAGCTCGGGTGAGGTCGAACCCGAGGCTACGGGGCATGGCGAGGCGCGTGAAGAGGTGCTATGAGCTTCTGCGAGTGCAGTGAGTGCGTTGGTCACAGTGGTGTGGCCGGTGGGTGGCCGAAGTCACGTCGGCGACGAGCTCAGCGTCGGCGGGTGCGGGTGAACGTGGTGCGGTGCATACGATGCAGGAGGGAGTTAACGGAGAGGGGGAGGACGGAGCTGAGCTCACGGCGGTTGCAGCAAGCGTCGAAGCGGGCTCGGGGAAGGCCGGAGCTGAGCGGGGCGACGATGGCGATCTCGGCAGCCGGAGTTGGGGTAGACGGTGTCAGGGAGACTCCAGAGCGGGCGAGCACTCGGGGCTTGGCCTAAGTAGACGACGGCAGAGCGACCGGACACGGTGACGTGGCACGGGGACGACGGCAGACGTGGTTATCACGGTGGCGCGGGCGCGGCAGCGTCGACCATGGTGCGGGAGAGCGAGGGAGAGGAGATGGGGAGGAGGAGGCGTGTCTGCGAGCTCGGGGGAGAAGTGAGTGACCGAACCAGGGCAGCAGAACGGCGAGGGGAGGAAGCAGGGCACCGGGCAGCTGCATGGCGCGCGCTGGTGCCGGCGTCGAGCACCTGCCTGCCTGGCTGGCCAAGCCAAGCAGCTCGCTGGAGCGCTGGCTGGGCTGGGCCGGTAGGTGGGCCTACTAGGTGGGCACCAGGTAAGCCTCTACTCTCTCTGCTTTCTGTTTTTCTTTTTATTTATTCCAGTTTTGTGTTTTGAAATAGTAAAAATACTATTCCATCTAGGAAAAACCTGAAAATATTCAGAGGCAAATTTAAAATATTCTCAACAGCCTCAAAATACTTTCAGGATTATTTGGGCATTTTAAAATATTTATAGGATTTAAATTGCCCAAATGCAAATAGTAGTGATTTAATCCAATGACCTTATGTGTCCTGGAAAAATGTGAACCCATTTTGTCTGAGGTTCTAACCCCAAAACAAAAAGGGTGGACTTTTTAGAAGGGCATTTCAGGTTCATTGAAAAAGATTTTAGTAAACCCTAGTTGTTTCCAGGGGGTGCTGGGGGTTCTGCCATCCCCTTTTCAGTTTTCTGGTAAAATAAACATGATGCAACACTCTAATGCATGAACTAGCTAGGGTGTGACACCGATCGCGTGTTTATATATTACTTCGGGATTACACGTGTTCGATTCAAGCAACTATCGCACCAACTATACCGTTATAGACATATTTGCACAATCTTATAACAATACTAAGATCCCGTTGGGAACTTGGGCTTTACGTGTTGGCCTACTTCCATCATGAAAACTCAAGTTGATTATAACATCTACAGCAGGGCTCCTCAACCCCCCCTCCCCCCCCCCACACACTGTACGTCCTTGCGGATGTCCGGTCAGTGACCGACCACAAAAACGTGACCCAGTCGGACTCCTCAAAGCGGCTCTATACGTTCGACCTGACTGGCATGCTTTATCCAGCCCAAATATGCGGTGGATGTGAGGAGGTCTGGACGCATCCGGGCACAATTTCCACGTCGGATCCGACAAGGAGGACCCACCACAAATTGCACCAATCCCCCCTACCCGACCTTGTCGGACGAGACATTCGCCTCTCCTCTCTTCTCCCTCGTTCGCCCAGGCCCTCAACTAGCTTCGGTGCAACCCTAGCACCGCCGCCATCCTGTCCAATCAGCGTCGTCGCCACCGCCATAAACCTCCTCCCCGGCCATCTCGCCTTTTCGGACACCATCACTGCCCCATACGCCGCTGCGGTATGTCTGACTTTACTCGGACTGCACCTTGCCTGTATTTGACAAATTGATCGACCCGTTTTTTTGTGATTCTCTTGTTGGAAAATGATGGATTCAAATGGCTCATCTGATGAGGAGTATGGCAACATGGAGCTTGATGAGTTAATGCCAAAGGAATTCTTTGATTCATTTAAGTCCGACGAAAATGCCGTCATGTTGACAATGATGAATATCTAGGAGGAAATGGAGAGGGAGGTGGAGCATATTTTGAATTTCAATGGTTCGATCGAAGGGAGAAGAATTTTGAACCGGGATAGGGTTCCTAGAGAATGGTTGCTCTACAAGGATTACTTCCAACCCATACCAACATTCCCTGATACATGATTTTGTTGACGCCTTCGTATGTGCAAGCCCTTGTTCTTGCATGTGGTGGAGGGATTGGAGGCACATGATTCCTACATTAATCTCACCAGGGATTGTTGCAGACAACTCTCGTTCTCTACTAAGCAGAAGTAAACGGTTGATATGAGGATCCTTGCACTAGGTACCGCCGCTGATCTTGTTGTGAGATGGTCTGAATGGGGTGAGCACATGCCTCGAGGCCACAATGATATGCCCGCACCCCGGTGCAGGTGCTTGGAGCAAAGCATCTGAGAAAACCAAATGTGCAAGATGCAAAAAACTGATGGCTATTGGAGTGGTAAGAGGCTTTCCAGGTATGTTTGGTTAAATTCAATTGATTGCATGCATTGGTAATGGAAGAACTGTCCCAAAGGTTTGTGCAGGATAGGGTTAGGCCGACAAAATCCAAGGCCCTATGACAAACTCTAAAATTGGCCCTACCTCACTATACAAAACTACATAAATATACCACAAAACTAGATAAATATAACTACAAAAATATAAAGATCACAATATCTTACATAGCAATGGGTGAAAGTGCATTATATCGACTAGAGGGGGGGTGAATAGGTGATTTTTATGAAAGTCTTCAAAATGTGGGAGTTATGAAGACAAACAGTGAAGATTTTGCCTATTACTAAGCAGCGGAAGTTAGATTACACTAGGCAAGCCATGGTCAAGTATTCAATAGAGTGAAAGCACAAAGACAAACAGCTGCAGTGTAATAAGGATCAGGTAGGAAGAAGTTATGAAGCCAAACAGATCATACATTCACGTTGTGAAGACAAAAGATAGAGCAAGCACGCAATGGCTTCACAATGAGTAACAGTAAGAAAAAGGAAGTGAAGATGAAACCAGTGACTCGTTGAAGACAATGATATGTTGGACCAGTTCTAGTTGCTGTGACAACTGTACGTCTGGTTGGAGCGGCTAGGTATTTAAACCTTAGGACACACAGTCCCGGACACCCAGTCCTGAACACACAGT